>NC_142933.1:8304837-8377337 GCF_046866305.1 Octopus bimaculoides
CCCCGCATCTTGGACAGGTCGGCGACTGACGCTTACCGTCTCTTGCAAGCTTATCCCAAACGGGCAAGGCACCTCTGTAGCATTGCCAGGTTAAGGACTTTTGGAAGTTGTCCAACGTTCTCAACCCGAATGTACGGTGAAACAGGCCGTCCAGTTGAATAAACCCGAGACCTAGAGTCACCCCCAGGCCATCGTCGCATTCAGACTCTACCAACCCACTATATAAAATCCGTGTGGAACCCCCACCGCTGGCGTTGCCCGAGCGCCGGAAAAGCAAGAGGGCCTTACGACACTCTTTATGCCATTCACTCGACCTCGGTCTACGAGAACACCAGGCTTCCTGTTCGCAAAAACTTTTGAACTCGGGGAACATTTGTCTGGCCAGCGGAGACCACACCCGTTCACTATCCAGGAGAATCCAGAGGTGCCTCAATCTCAACGCATGCCTGCGCATCATTACCCAAGGCATCCCTAAACCTCCCTTTAAAGGCTTTTGACAGCAGACAGAACAGAGACGAAATACCGCTAAGCATTTCGTCCGGCGTGCTAAAGTTTCTTATTTCTTTATTGCCCACAAGGGGCTAAACATAGAGAAGACAAATAAGGACAGACACAAAGATTGAGTCGATTACATCGACCCCAGTGCGTAACTGGTACTTATTTATCGACCCCGAGAGGATGAAAGGCAAAGTTGATCTCGGCGGAATTTGAACTCAGAACGTAAAGTCAGACGAAATACCGCTAAGCATTTAATACAGCTAATAATAATAATAATAATAATAATAATAATCTTTTCTACTCTAGGCACAAGGCCCAAAATTTTTGGGTAGAGGGCCAGTAGATTAGATCGACCCCAGTACGAAATTGGTACTTAATTTATCGACCCCAGCATGCTAAAGTTTCTTATTTCTTTATTGCTCACAAGGGGCTAAACATAGAGGGGACAAACACGGACAGACAAAGGGATTAAGTCGATTACATCGACCCCAGTGCGTAACTGGTACTTAATTTATCGACCCCGAAAGAATCAAAGGCAAAGTCGACCTCGGCGGAATTTGAACTCAGAACGTAACAGCAGACGAAATACCGCTAAGCATTTCGCCCGGTGTGCTATCGTCTCAGCCAGCTCGCCGCCCTTGTACAATCTGTATAATGCAACATTAATTTTCCTGAATCGTATATTTATTTCTCTCTGCTAGTTTCTGTAATAACATAATTTAGTATGTCTTGCTCAATGATTTAGAGTTCATTAGTTAATTAGAGAATGCTATTAATCAGAGAAATCTATAAGAAAAGCGATCAATAAAATAATTACTTTCTCATTCCAGTTGTACAAATGAATAAAGTAAAATGAAAGCGAGTCAAAGCAATATATATAAATTCCAAACAGACTGAAGACTACCATAGACTTCCAATTATTTAAGAAGAATTCTAAGAAATGTCTTTCAGCATATTAGTGTAAGTATTAGTGTGAAGAGGAGGGGTAGGCACACTTGTTGGAATCTCCGATATCTGCTCTGGCTCTGAGTTCTGAGTTTGAAACCCTGTGGTTGGGAAGCACTCCTGCGCCCCCCCCCCCACCTACCCACTCACACACACATACACACACTCACACACACACACACACACACACATAGGTATACATACACATATATACATACATACATATATACGTATACATACACACACACACGCACATACACACACTCACTCACACACACACGCACACACACACACACACACACACACACACACACACACACGGACATACACGCATATAACTCGGAGTACTGAAATCATGAGCTTTTCATTTATGATGCATTAAGTATACCATACACTAATCTATTGAGTTTTGGAATTTATCGCTTCTTCGTGAATCAACAGATTTCATGCACACACGCACCCCACCCCCTAACACGCACGTACACACACACACACACATACACGCATAAACAGACGAATGGCTTATCTGGTATTACTAACGTTGTTTCTGAGGAGTCTTTATTGTGACATGTTAATTAAGAGATATGTCACTGCTCGCTTGTTTATTTGGTTAGACTGATACGCTGAGAGTTGCTTAATATGCTTAATTTTACGGATGATGGGCATACTGTACACTTGACTGTACTACGGTTACGTAACAATAAAGACAACAAAACAATTCTAGTTATATCAGGTAACCAATTTGTTTTTATTATATATATATTATATGTATTACATATAGTTCCCAGTTTGAAATGACTGTCTCGGCGTTCCGTCTGGTTAATAAGTTTCTCCGGTTTGATATAGTAATGTCGCTGAGTGTCTCTGTTACAGATCAAAGAATTAAATTCTTAATAGGTGAAACTAAATATGTCGAAATCAGCAAGGAACCCAATTCCTGCTATCTACAAGTCTGGGTGTCTTTCCCCCGGACCTCAATCAGGTTTGTGATGTACGAAGTCTGATCAATAAGTATCCGGTCTGTTGTCATAGCAACGAAGCTAAAGCACGCAGATTGAAGCCGTGAGGCAAAAATTGACCTTGAACTCTGCTATGCATGCGCACTAAGTTTGAACGTTCTGCCTCACTTCCACTGTTTACAGTAATGCTTGGAAGGAAGGTGTGTAGCGTGTGATCGTCGCATTGATCATGTCAGAAAAAGTTGTCATGGCGATATCTGCTCAGAGGCCTACGCAGTGTTGCAGAAAGAGTATGGAGAGGAGTGTATGAGCCGAACACAAGTGTACGAGTGGTTCAGACGTTTCCAAGATGGCCGAAAAAATGTCGATAGTGACAAACGTTCTGAAAGACCCACAACCAGCAGAACTGAGAAAGACGTCACAGATGTGTGTGCAGTTGTGAGGGGAAAATCATCGAATCACCATCTGAGTTATCAGAAGATGTGCAGATTAGTTACGGTTCAGTCTATTATCACTGAAAATTTGAGTATGAAACACATGTCTGCCAAATTTGTGCCCAAACTGCTTTCAGCTGACCAAAAAGACATTTGGGTTTCAGTTGTACAAGATCTCTTTGATTGTGTCAAGAACGATAAAAACTTTAGGAAAACTTTGCGTAGGCCCCTGAGCAGGTATCACCAAGCTTCTGGCAAAATTTGATGCAGATTCTGTGCTCAACTTTCTCTGTTGCAATCACTGCGACTATCACACACTACACACCTCCCTTCCAAGCACTGCTGTAAACAACAGAAGTGAGCTAGAACGTTAAAACTTAGTGTGCATACACAACAGAGTCCAAGGTCAATCTGTGCCAAGTGGCTTCACTCTGCGTTCTTTAGTTTCGTTACTAGAGCAACAATCCTGATACTTATTGATCAAACCACTTATCCACGTTGTAATAGTTTAAAAACATTTCTCTTATCCCTGGATTCTGGGATTAACTACGACTTATGTTCTGTGCCATATAATTTATAAAAGTTTACGATGTGCTCATCTTATTTCTTACAAATAACGAATAGGTACCTAAATGCGCTGTAACCCTCAAACTGTTTGAATATCAAAATACTATAGAAGAGAAGACGATTTACATTGTACACAGGAGAAATTAGGTTACAAAAGCTTTTGAGACAAGCATCTTCACCTTGAAACAAATTTCAAGGGACTGACGGCTTCAGCACAAGACAATACGGTATATCTATAAATGCATGTGTATGTGCGTTAATGTGTATGTGCATGCATCTATGAATGTCTGTGTATACGACTATGTGTATATAAATGTATATATATATATATATATATATATATATATATATATATTTATTTTTATTTATAGGCATATGTATAATATATAAACACACACATATATGTAAGCGCTTCGTGCTAAGTTGCAACCAATTGGATGAAGACAAAACAAATTTAAATCTGTTAACGGTTGGTGATGACATCAAGGATGACAAATAAAATAATAAATTTAAAACAATGTTAGCGGTTGAAAGAGGATTTCATTTCATTTCTCTATTTCTTTATCTCTTTCTTTCTTTCTTTCTTCCTTTCTTTCTTTCTTTCTTTCTTTCTTTCTTTCTTTCTTTCTTTCTTTCTTTCTTTCTTTCTTTCTTTCTTTCGTATTTTCTTTCCTTCTTCCCTCTTGTCTGTCTGTTCCCCACCTCCCGCCTTTTTGTCCTTCTCTAATCATCTTCCTTAAAGAGATTAATATACCACCACCACCACCACCACCACCACCACCACCATCACCATCACCACCACCACCTAAATATCTCACACAATCACATACACACACACACACACACACACACACACACACACACGAAAACGCAATCAAGTACAAACACGCAAACACACTCACGCACACAGGCACACGCAGCCGCAAACGCGCACGCTCGCGCACACATATCCACTCGTACGCAAGCGATAGAGATTAATCCGAGTGGTTTTACGCTGCCGTTGATAAGCTGGAAGTTTGAAGCGTCCTGCCAACCAGCCAGTGCACTTGAAAGCCGCCCTATGTTATTGGCTATGTTTGATTAAGTCTTTCTCGAGAGCAACACTTGTGGTCAAACATCATTATTAAGATAGCAATGGCTTTATCTTATCTCCCCAAGTAGAGAGTAGCAAAGAGTGAGTGCGGGGTGGGTGGGTGGAGGAATGGAGATGGACTGTCTATGATATACTCGTTTACACCTCTTTCTCTCACTCTGTGTGTATATGTATATATATATATATATATATATATATATATATATATATATATATACATATATAAACAATATATGAGTATATGCATATATATGTACGTGTATGTATATACGTTCATCTACATGTACATATAGATACATAACTGGGTACATGACGTGGCAAAAGAACATGGACAAAATGGTAAACAAGGTGCAACACACAAGCAGGCCAATGCATATATATCGATGTATATATATTTATTAATGCGTGTGTGTGTGTGTGTATGTGTTGTAACAACGCAGTAGTTCTGTGAGATTTGCACCACACAGATACATACATACACACTTACAATTACACTTTTACACATATATACATGTGTGTGTGTGCTTGTGTGTGTGCTTGTGTGTGTGCTTGTGTGTGTGCTTGTGTGTGTGCTTGTGTGTGTGTGTGTGTGTGTGTGTGTGTGTGTGTGTGTGCATGTGTGTTTGTGTGTGTATACGTATACACACAGTCACACAAGATATACGGCAAAGTCGTCTCTCAATTCTGCATGCTTGAGTGTCTGCACACGCGTCTGTATGTGTTTGTGAATGAGTGTATAATACATGTGTGTATTATATACAAGAGTTAACAAGAGTTAACAAGTGAGACAGAGACAGGCAGAAACAAGAAAAATGCCCGTTACTTGAATACTATACAAATATGTCTTTAAAAAGACTTTTCTTTTAAATCTATTAATCATATTTACTGTTGAAAAGATCTCAAGGATCGAAACCGGTTCTGTAATGTTCTTTACAAAAGTATTTTAGCATTTTCTACTTTGTCTTTTTTCCATATATATCTACTCGTGTGTTCCTCTTCAACCTTTTACTTATATATATATATATATATATATATATATATATATATATATATATATATATATATATATATATATATATATATATATATATATGTATATATATATATATGTATATATATATATATATATATATATATATATATATATATATATATATATATGTTACGTGGACTGTTGGCAATTTTTTCTTTCTGCTTCCCTTTTCTTGTGGACTTTCCTATGTCTCCTTTTTCCGCAGAAGAGCTGTGCTCGAAAAGTAAAACAACTACTCTTTTCTTCCTTGAACGTTTTATTAATACTTTGCATGTGCTACCTCCTCTTGTTGATGTTTTTTCTTGTATTTTTCTCCGTTTTTTAATCAACTATATATACACAAACGCGCACGCACAAACAAACGCACGCACGCACACACACACACACACACACACACACACACACACACACACACACACACACACACACACACACACACACACATAAGGAATAGACTTTGTGTATAATAAGATCTAAAATAAATCAAAAGTAGTTAAACAGCAGTTAATTAAAATGATTAACCTGACATATGTCATGCTTGATTGGACACTCTTTAGAGGATAAATACTTCTCACATTTTGGATACCGAAGAGTGATAGCAATCGCTATTTAAATCAGGCACAAATTAGGATCAGTCTGTAATTGATAGACGAATTTGATAGCATAAAATATTTTGTGTGGCTGCATAACTATTTTGTGCGATAATGAAATCGCTTCCAAAATCTATGACTAACTTAAATATAGTTTGTATGTGCGTGCGTGTTTGTGTTTGCGTATATATGTGTGTGTGTGTGTGTGTGTGTGTGTGTGTGTGTGTGTGTGCGCGCGTGTGTGTGCGTGTGTGTGCGTGTGTGTGCGTGTGCGCACGCGTGTATGCGTGTGTATGTATGTATATAGATAGATATATTATTGCTATTATGTTAAACTGTCGTTTGTCCAAATTTGGCCAAATGTGCTTTTTTCAGTATTTATTTTTGCTTGCAATAGCCGGTTCTTTTGGTCAAACTATCGTATCTCCAGCTGCTTCAGATGACAAGATATCACAAATTGGCAAAGTGTAGTACAACGGTTTTACTATAGAATGGTGAAGCTATTTTTTCGTTTTTGCCAAAAAAGCAACGTTTTGGACTTACAACACTTTTGCATAATAGCAACGATATATTTATATATATGATTCAGAATTATACAAAAAACAGAAACAACACACACACATATATAAATCTACGTGTGTGTGTGTGTGTGTGTAGGGTTTATTTTCATCAGAAGCATCAGCAATTGTTCTAAGCCTTATGTTACCGATTGACAAGCACCAACAGATCTTTATATTCATAAACGAAATAACGGTTGAATACGATATTCACATTAACGTTTGTTTTTGTCTGAAGCGTTTAGCACTATTGAATGCAACTATCCTAATTTTTACGGATAAAGATGGCACATGCCAATAAACGATTTATGGCAACATATTTCAAATGGAACAGCATAAAACAAACTATTTATTTTAGAATTTTTTTTTTCTGAGATACAAAGATAGCAACTATCATTACCCAGAATATAACTTTGGCGTATTCTGATAATGTTAAATTGAATTTCTGCTGAACAACAAATTTTGTTACAAAAATAACAAATATCAGTTGTAAAAATGTCTGGCATTTATTCATATCCAATTCTTTGCATTGGTGACAGCGGTTTCAACCGATCAATTTTCCATTAAATCATTTATGTTTTTCGAAATTCATTGCCAAAATACAAAAGTATATCCAGTTAATGATTTAATTTCCAAATAATGGATAGGGTTTTCTGGCTATCCTTTGAAAGCAGGAGGTAATCTGCTTAAAAATATTTTTTTAAATCTCGAACGATATTCTGACAGAATTTATTTTTTCAGTTAATATGAAAAACTCAAAATCATTTGGAAGATACTAAGATACGCTAAATATTATACTTTCTCTAATGAACGCTGTATACACACAAACACACACATACACAAAAACACACAAACACACGCGCATACAAGCACACACATATACATAGACACATACATGCATTTATTCATATGTATAAACATAGATACGTGCATATATACTTCGTGTGGACATTTAAGCTAGCTCCTGCGGAGGGATAGTTGGGCCTGCGGCCCAAAATGGAAGAGAGCAATAATAAAAAAAAGCATTTATTGGTATCCTACCAATACGGTATTATTTTAAATTCACCTTAAATGGAAAACTTGTAAGTTCACAAATTTTTGAAGTTCTTTCAAAATTTGAATTTTCAACTGTTAGCTTATAACAAATCCTCATCCAGACCCGATTGCAATTTTGGATGTTCAAGAATCAAATGAAGGGCAGATTTTCAATCCCTGGATCGTCCTGATTCCAAAAAGGTATAATATGTCTATGTAGAGCAAATGTGGACTGAGACACAAGGGGTCCCAGACAGACGGACAGAGAGAATTTCGCGTCTATTATTATAGGGATACATACATACATACATACATACATACATACATACATACATACATACGTACGTACATACAAACATACATACATACATAGAGAAAAAGAGAAAAAGAGAAAGAGGGGAGAGAGAGGAGAGAAAGACAGAAAGAGAGAGAGAGAGAGAGAGAGAGAGAGAAAGACAGAAAGACAAAGAGAGAGAGAATGAGAGGTATTTAAGACGAGTGAGGAGGAGGAGTGCAAGTGTGAGACATCAGGGGGGGGGGGGAGGTATGGTTCTTATGTGTATTGATGTGTATGTGAGTGCAAGTACGTATATTTATGAATGCGCACATATGTGTCGTTCGCATTGATGTGTGTGTGTGTGTTTGTATGTTTATGTGTTTGTGTGTGCATTTGCGTACGTGTGTATATGGTGTGTGTGTGTGTCTGTGCGTTTGCGTACGTGTGTATGAGTGCGTGTGTGTGTGTGAGTGTGTGTGTATGTCTGTCTGTCTGTGTGCGTTTGCGTACGTGTGTGTGGTGGTGGTGGTGTGTGTGGTGGTGGTGGTGGTGTGTGTGTGTGTGTGTATGTATTGGTGTATACTGACTCTATATACGACCATTCGAGCCAGACGCGTCCACACGCCAAAACTTTTCATGACCGGAAGACACATGACAGTTGATAGTTAAGACACCAAATCGTGTCCTTCTCATCGTTTGGCCCCCTTCGTTTCCCCTTCTTTCCTTCCCTTTCTTTCTTCGCCCTTTAATTATCTGTTTCCCTTGTCATCACAAGACCCCGAAATCTTCGCCAGCACGCGGCACCCACGCGATTAGCACGTGTTGTATATACCTGTGCTTCTGACTAGCTAATACCGGAGGCCTCCCTCTATACGGTCGGTCCACATACTAGAAATAGCAACCACATCTCTGCCATAGCCATAGAGGCAAATAACAGCTAAATCGCCTTTAAGCCACACGCTTAGTGTCTTGAAAATTAGATGAAACATGGATCAGGTAGCCACATGTGTGTATATATATGTGTGTGCTTGTGTGTACATACACTTACAAACACACAGCTACACACACACATATTACAAAAAATGTTGAATGGCCACATGTGGGAAGTCTTCAGTCATAGATTTTATGGTCAATCCGTGACCATATTATTACTCGGGGGGGGGGGCTGAGTAATAATAATAACAACAACAACAATAACAGTAATTGCTATATTAACAACAATAACAATATTAGTAATCCTTTCTGTCATAGACACAAGGCCTGAAATTTGGGGGGGGGGGGGATAGTCGATTACATCGACTCCTGTGCTTCACTGGTACTTATTTTATCGACCCACGAAAGGATGAAAGGCAAAGTCGTCCTCCGCGGAATTTGAACTTAGAACGTAGCGACGGGCGAAATACTGTTAAGCATTTCGTCCAGCGTGCTAACGATTCTGCCAGCTCGCCACCTTAATAATAATAATAATAATAATAATAATAATAATAATAATAATAATAATAATAATAATAATAATAATAATAATAATAATAATGACAAATACAAACAAGAAATCAATCTACCTAACAAATACGAAGAAGAAGAAGAAGAAGAAGAAGAAGAAGAAGAATAAGAAGAAGAAGAAGAAGAAGAAGAAGAAGAAGAAGAAGAAGAAGAAGAAGAAGAAGAAGAAGAAGAAGAAACAACAAAAGCTATAAAACAAATGAAATCCAAACTAAAACTAAAACAGCAACGGACCATGATAAAACGATGGCAAGAAAAGTCCCTACATGGTAAATACTGGGCTAAACTAAATGCGAAAGAAATAGACAGAGAAAAATCCCAGCAATGGCTGAGAAGCTCAGGACACAAAGCAGAGACTGAAGGATTTTTAATTGCTGCACAAGACCAGAGCCTCCCCACCAGAAATTATCAAAAACACATAATGAAAAGAAATATAACAAGTAAATGTAGAATATGTGGAGATGGACAAGAAACAATAAATCATATTATCTCTGGCTGCCCAGTCCTGGCTAAGAAGGAATTTATTCACAGACACGACAGAGCTGGGACCTATATACACTGGAAGCTATGCCAACACTATGGAATAACAACAGAAAAAAGATGGTATAAACACACGCCAGAAAAGGTCACAGAAAACGAGAAAGCAACCATACTCTGGGATATGCCAATACACACAGATAGAGAAATTAAGGCAAATAGACCAGATATAGTTGTCAAAGATCATGAAGGAAAAAAATGCTTTCTAATTGATGTATCAATACCAGCAGATGACAACGTTTCTCTAAAAGAAATGGAAAAACTTTCAAAATACAAAGACCTGGAAATAGAGATAACTCGAATGTGGAATCTAAAAACAGAAACAATTCCTATCATAGTAGGTGCCTTAGGTATAATAAAAAAAATATTCAGACAAATACATAACAAAAACACCAGGACTTACAAATATATATAACATACAGAAAATTGCACTAATGGGCACTGCACACATCCTACGCAAAACACTTTCAATACAGTAAACATAAGAGCACCACAGCAAACCACAGCACATACCCAAGGCGCACAGAGCTGCGCTCGGTAGTGAAGTGAAAGCACGTTATAAAAATAAAACTACTGAACAATAATAATAATAATAATAATAATAAATACTGTCTATGTGATCTCAAATTTTAAAGCAAACACATAATTTTCTTATGGTTTCTTAAACATTCACTTGAACAAAACTGTACAAATCCAAATATATGGTACCCTAGGCATAACACCTACATGAACTTCTAACTTGTTGTCTCTTGAGGTCTCTGGGCGAGACTTGGAGCCAACTTGTACAAATGCAAAACAAAAGTCAAACATAAAATAATAATAATAATAACAGCTATGTAACAAATGCGTCATCACCAACAATGTCAATGACAACGACGCTTGAGGAATGATTGAAGTGGTCCAGATCAATCAGTGCGTTCCTACACTGCTAGAAATAGAAGTTAAGTCTTCATCAAATCATCTCCTCCTATCTTGCCTAGGGTCTTTGTATATTTGTGGAGATGATTGGTCTGCACTTGGAAACTTCTTCTGCAGCATGTAGTGGTACTGTGTGCAAGGTTTGTCCATGGCGGCCCAGCTATTGGTTCCCATATTTCCCTGACTCTGTGTCCATATCCTCCATGTTGTCTGAGAGAAAGGCACCAGTGACGTCATTGCTGTCGTCGTGAGAACGTGAAGAGTCGGAGACAGGAAACACAACGTTTCCCGTCCAGGGTTCTAAAACTTCCAGCACTTCACCTCTCGGTTGGATCTTTGAGTTTATCAACTCCCACCTCTTGAAAAGATGAAATGCAAATCTGTCAACGACAGGATTTGAAATCAGAATAAATACGGCAATGCATTGTATCCTAATGTCATAACTCTTTGCAGGTTTGTAGTTCAAATAACGACCCACTTTTTGTGTGTTTCGGATCTCGTGTTGGGTTACTGAGAAAGTCACCTGTTTTAAAGTCTTTCTACTCAGAGAAAAACACTTAGGAATAAATAAGAGAAACTTCCGTTTAAACGGTCGACACTGCTCTTGTCTCAATCGTCTCCGTTTTCCTCTTTCACTCTGCAATATTTCGAGTGGCTTTACACACTTTGCACATGTACAACGATTTCATTCCTAAGAACAAATTTTAGTCTCACATTTTTAGAAATATCAGAAATGATAAACTTTCAAAGCAAAAGCTTATTACAATTAGAGGAATTTTATTCCAAATCTGTGATTCTACTATTTTTTTTTCTTTTACAAATCAAGTCAAATTTGTTATTGCGGATTCCAAGACATATGGCAGAACCCTCAACAATTTAAGATCCACAACAATTTAAGATCCACAAAAATCAGAACATAGCTGTAATTCTTGATGGTCCGAAGCAGATATGCAATTTATGTAGGTGTCTTTTCAAAACATTGTCTGGTTTAAAAAACCCACATCAGACGCCATGATAGATTTAAGGTGTAAGTACAAGTGCTGGTTAAACTCTGCATAAGCAGTAGACAAACACTGCTAAATGAATTCATAAACACACATAACATGCAAATGTACAACTTTTTTCCTCAGACGATATTGTGCTCATGTCACATTAGTGTAAATTGAGTATTAATCGAAACGGCTGTAAGTGAAGATGATCAATTTGCTGTTAATAATAAACAATTATTAGCTTCTTAATCTCAATTTTCTTTTCTTCTTTTAAATGAATATAAACCATATATATCTTTGTATGTATATATATATATATATATATATATATATATATATATATATATATATATATATATGGAGGGAGGGACAATGGTCCAGTGGTTAGGGCAGCGGGCTCCCGATCAGACGATCGCGGTTACGATTCCCAGACCGTTGTGTGTGTTTATTGAGCGAAAACACCCAAAGCTCCACGAGGCTCCGGCAGGGGGTGGTGGCGACCTCTGTTGTACTCTTTCGTCTCAACTTTCTCTCACTCTTTCTTCCTGTTTCTTGAGTAATACTGCGATGGACTGGCGTCCCGTTCAGCTGGGTGGCGGAACACATGCGCCATAGAAACCGGGAAACCGGGCCCATGCGCCTGGCTAGGCTTTAAAAAGGGCACATAAATAATATATACATTATATATACAATATATATATATATATATATATATATATATATATATATATATATATGTATGTATGTATGTACGTATGTATGTACGTATGTATGTACGCATCTGTCTATCTGTCTGTCTGTCTGTCAATATGCATATAGACAAAGTTAATGTCAACGGTTAAAGACGAGTCTTTTGTTTGTCACGTATGCAACAAAAGTGAAGCGAGTCTGGAGAACTATTCGCGTATCCACAGGCGATCTTCACAGAGATCGAAGGGACTGCCTTCCTCTGCAAAGAAGTGACAATCACTACACACACACACACACACGCACACACATTTCATATTATAAATATATATATATATATAAACAGCACAGAATTTTGTCAGTGAACAGGTCGCGGTCTCAAAGCGACGAAAATATTTTGACAAATTAAATTTAAATGTTGAAGTGAATCTAACGGATTTTGTGTGTTATTTTAAATGGCTTATAAACACCTTCCACGCTGCAATTGTTTTCGTTCCAGCACACGATCTCAGATCAGGTCACTTGCTATGCAAGTGCATCTCCGTAATATATATATATATATATGTATGTATATTTATATGTCGAAGCAGACACACGCACACGCACATTTATAAGCCATGCAAGCCACACTCTTAAATTCTGTCATATTTTAATCCTCTAACAAACGGCGATGTATAGAACGAGTGGTGTGTATATAATGTTGGTGTATAAAAATGATTGTAGTTGAGTTGCGGTGGAGGAGGAGGATGAATGATGCCAGGGTGGCGGTAGGGCGAGGAGGGTGTTTGTTCTTTTGATACAAATACAATGCAATTGTGTACTTAGCCTTAAACCGTTAATAGCGGGATCACGTGACAACTGTAAGCCGTCTTTCCTCGCCTCGTCTTTAGCAATGGAGTCTGCAACAGTGATTTACGATACTGTTGTCGTAGTTGTTGTTGTTGTTGCTGTTGCTGTTGTTGTTGTTGTTGTTGTTGTTGTTGTTGTTTAGCCCCAGGTCAACCCTCTTCCAGCCGAACCTTCGACGAGAGACACAGCCGTGCTGATTATCCGCTCTATCTCCTAGATATAGTCTAATCTATTACATTATCTGTGTGGCCTTCATTTCTTTCTAAGGAGGAAGTGTTGTTTGTGAGGCATTTGGTTGATATTTTTAGCAGGTTCAGTGTCCACGTAGACAGGCCATCGTCTGTCAATGTGCCATTGTCTGTTGTTTCTCTTTGTTGGTGTTTTTAATTGTTGCTGCTGTTGATGGTGGTGGTGTTGGTGGTGGTGGTGGTGGTAGTGGTGAGGCCGTTGGTGGTTTTCCTCTCAATCAGCCCTGATCGGCGTTACCCAGACTGTGGCCATGCTGGGGCACCGCCTTCAAGAATTTTAAACGGATTAAATCGATCCCAACACATGCTCTTTATAGCCTGGTACTTGATCTATCGGTCACTTTTGACGAACAACTAAGTTACGGAGAGCGTAAAGAAACCAGCACCGGTTGTCAAGCTGTGGTGGGAGACAACCACAGACACAAACACGCGCGTGCATGCGCATATGAGGGCTTCTCTCAGTTTCCGTCGAACAAATCCACTCATAAGGCTTTGGGCGACCCGAGGCTATAGTAGACGACACTTACCCAAGGTGCCATAGAGTGGGACTGAACCCAGAACCGTGTGGTTGGGAAGTAAGCTTCTTACCACACAGTCACGCCTGGGCCTATGCATGCTTTTGTAAAAGTGTATACATGTGTATGTTTGGGTGTGTGTGTGTGTGTGTGTGTGTGTGTGTGGGTGTGGGTGTGTTCAGTCCCACTGCGTGGCACCTTGGGCAAGTGTCTTCAACTATAGCCTCGGGCCGACCAAAGCCTTCTGAGTGGATTTGGTAGACGGAAACTGAAAGAAGCCCGTCGTGTATAGTTATGTGTATATATATATATATATATATATATATATATATATATATATCTATATATATATATATATATATATATATATGTTTGTATGTCTGTGTTTGTTCCCCCAACATCACTTGACAACCGATGCAGGTGTGTTTACGTCCCCGTTACTTAGCGGTTCGGCAAAAGTGACCGATAGAATAATTACTAGGCTTACAAAGACTTAGTCCTAGGGTCGACAATTCGTTCGACTAAAAGCGATGCTCCAGCATGACCGCAGTCAAATGACTGACAAGTAAAAGAATAAAAGAATGTATATATATATATATATATGTTTGGACGATCTAAAAAAGAGTTTTGACTGTTATTTCCAGCAGATAGACATACCTAGTATGTCCTTTGATTAGTTTTAATCCTTCAGCTATTTAATACCCTTTTTTTGGGGTCTGCAACCGCCTATATTATTGATTCTGTTATTATCATTTTTAAGTTGTTACACTAGATAATAACAGAGTCGATGATATCTTCGCAAATTATTTTTCTCGTGAATTATTTGCTCCGTATTGAAATTTTATATATATATATATATATATATATATATATATATATATATATGAAGAAAAGACGTGCCTTTGCCTGTTTCCTCTCATGGCTCGTCCTCCTAGCGTTCATAATAATTTTTCTATTGTCTTGGCTCAACAGCCCTCACTGTTTGTTTTTACTGTCTTGTTCTCGCTGTCCTGTTCTTGTTAACACTTTCACCCTCCGCAAAAAATCCCAAATTTGATTTAATTTGCTTTGTGGGAAGGACTGTTTCAACGAAGTCGCGTATTGTCCTTGCCTTCGAAACGCGGAGTAGATGAAACAGGGACAACTGAAGAAGGGGTATACTCTTTATGTTGCATGTCACGCTTCTCTGTTTTTTTCTTTCGTTGTTCGAAAAAAAGTTCGTTTTCTATGTTTTCGTTTGTCATTGTCTTTAACGTTTTTTTGATGTCCTGTACCCATATATGCATGTATATATACATATATATGTATATATGCATATATTATATATATATATATATATATATATATATATATATATATATATATATATATATATATATATATATATATATATATATGTGTGTGTACATATATATGATATATGTTTATATATATATATATATATATATATATATATATACACACACACATCTATAAATACACCGTTAAACCTACACCCCGGCACATGACTCGTTTTATTCCTCGACAGACGTTTACAGGTGTTAGCACTTAAAAGAGATACTGCATACCGTCAGTAGTCTTGTTGCGACACGTGCAGCATTGCCTGACACCAGCTGGTGGTGGCGGAGGCGGCGGCGGCGGCGGCGGCGGCGGCGGCGGGCGGTGGTGATTCTGATGGTGGTGCTGGCCGTGGTGGTGGTGGTGGTGGTGGTGGTGGTGGTGGTATGGTTGCGTGGACTATAGTGATGGCTGTTGTTGTTTGTGGTGTCGGTGGTGGAATTAGCAATGTTAGACTCCGTAGTACTGTTGCAGTTGTTGCTTATGGTGATAGTAGTGGTGGTGGGAGTAGTAATAGTAGTAGTAGTAGTAGTAGTAGTAGTAGTAGTAGTAGTAGTAGTAGTTGTAGTTGTGGTGGTGGTGGTGGCTTTAGTGACGGTGTTTGTTGGGACACAAAGAACTGCTTCGTAATTTAAGATAACAAAAGGTCTTAGATTTTAAAACCTTTATCTTTGTGCGTCTCTTTAAGCTTATGTGTGTGTGCGCGCGTGTGTGTGTGTATGCGTGTGTGTGTGTGTGTGTGCGTGTGTGCGTGTGTGTGTGTGTGATCCTGTCTCCACTTGTGTATGTGCGTGCGTGCGTGCGGGCGTAAGCTTGCCTGCTTCATTATCTGAAGAGAAAAATATTCACGCACCCATCTACAGGCACAGAAACTCGTCCACCTGAATTCTCCTTCACTCACACGCGTGCGCACGCACACACACACACACACACAAACATACACACAGAGGTCTCTCTCTCTCTCTCTCTCTCTCTGTCCCAGTATATGTCTGCGTGCGCGTGCGTTTGTGAATGCGTGTGTGTGTATTGACCTGTATGTGCGTGTGTGTGTGTGTGTGTGTGTGTGTATGTGTGTGTGGCTGTGTGGTTAAGAAACTAGTTTTGTAATCACATGGTTTCGGGTTCAGTCCCGCTACATGGCACCTTAGGCAAGTGTGTTCTACAACAGCCCCAAGATGACCCAATGCTTTGCGAATTAATTTCGTAGACAGAAAGTGTGTATAAGGGCGGCGAGATGGCAGAAACGCCGGACGAAATGCTTGACGGTATTTCGCCCGGCGCTACGTTCTGAGTTCAAATTCCGCCGAGGTCGACTTTGCCTTTCATCCTTTCGGGGTTAATAAATTAAGTACCAGTTACGCACTGGGGTCGATCTAATCGACTTGATATCCCTTTGTCAGTCCTTGTTTGTCCCCCTCTATGTTTAGCCCCCTTGTGGGCAATAAAGAAATAAGAAACTGTGTGGAAGCCTGTCGTGTACATACATACATACATACATACATGTTGTTGTTACTCCGTCGGTTGCGACGAAGAGTGTTCCAGTTGATCCGATCAACGGAACAGCCTGCTCGTGAAATTAACGTGCAAGTGGCTGAGCACTCCACAGACACGTGTAGCCTTAATAATAATAATAATGATGATGATGATGATGATGATGATGATAACAACAACATCGAAAAATACCTTAGGAGTGAGAACCCAGGTTCGAAATTTCCCCAAGACATCTTATGAAGGCTGGAGGGTATATCAGCACCTGTAACGTCGCAACTCATTTCTGCACCTGAGTGAATTGGAGCAGCGTAGCCCGGTCCGGGATTCGAACTCACTACCTCATGGTTGTGAGCCTGATGGTCTAACCTTCACAGTTTATATGAATGCATGTACGACTCTATTCTTTCTTTCTTTCTATCAGCCCTTTCACGCTTACTTCGTTCATTCCACTCTTCGTTCTTTCGCCCCCCCCCTCTCTCACATTTCCTTGCCTTCTCTTCTTGCTCACTTTCCCTCCTCTTTTCACTTCACTATGTCCCTGTCATTTTTTCTCGCCCCTACTTAATTCTTGTGTCCTTCTGCCTCTACCTCTCTCTCTTCTCTCCCACATGACCGGTGTTCGGCCAAGCCTGACCTTTCTTTCTTGGTTCGGCCGCGGTCTGTGCAACATCTATATTCCTCTCTGTGCCTGTGAAATATTCTATCTCTGCCGTAAGGCTTTACTTCCACACACGTCAGCTTAATTTAATTCGTCCTTAGTCGAAAGACACCTGTTGTTATGTCCTGTTATTTGTATTCGTGTAACATTCTCCGTTTTTTTTTTCCGTCTTTGTTTTCGTATACATTCGCTATTTATTTCCAAGGAATCTAATGCCCTTAGCTTAATTTTTCCTTGGGACTGGCCAGATTGGAACAATCTCGAGTATAAGCAACCGAAATTGCAAAGATAATCTGGAACTCGACTGAGGAAAGAAAACTCCGAATGACCCATCCTTGTTTTCTTTGTATCGTCTATCTGGATGTTTTTTGTCCCGTTTTTGCATCACCTAACTGGATGTTTTGCGTTCTTGTCCCATTTTGTATCTAATATATATATAATATTATTACAAATTTGGGATTATTCCCCAAGATTTTAAATATATATATATATACATATACATATACTGTTATGACTCGTACCTACCGAGTCATACATTTTTGTAGAGAGACGAATTCTATTTATAGGAATTGCAGCCGGATATAATCTGGCTAGAATTAGTCATTTATCCCATTTCGCTGACCATCTTTGCTGTGGCTTTCACCAGAAGCCACAGGAACAGACTTGAACATAAACCAAACCCCAAGATCGAAGTAGCAGAGTGTTGTAATTACGATAAACCACAGACTTCGGGAAGATACAGCATGTTGTTTAAAGATGAACAGACATGAGACGTCCGGAACAGCTCGTCTGTTGGAATGCAGATGTATAATACATCTGGAGCAATAAATCTGTTTCGTGGCTTATAAATACCACTAAGTGGACATGCCCAACCACGGGCTAAACAACAGAACTAACTGCAACAGTAACAATAACAATCAGCTAACTTACTAGCCTTACCACCAACTAGCCAGCCAGCCAGCCAGCCAGTCAGCCAGCCAGCCAGTCACACGTCCAGTTACCAGACACAACCAGTTCTATAGTTATCCACCCAACCGTTGTTATATTTAACCGTTCTTTGGTGCAGCGGAATTATGCAGAATACTAGAGATGCAGTGCAATTATGCAAGATATGAGAGATGCAATGGAATAATGTAAATCTATAAATGTAGAAATATGATGTAATCTATAAATAAACCAGACAGCAGAGTGTCACGTGATGATAGTAATATCATTACTACCACCACCACCGCCACCACCACCACCACCACCACCACGACTACTACTGATGATGATGATGATGACGATGACGATGATGATGATGGTGATAGTGATGATGGTGATGATGATGATGATGATGATGATGACGACGATGATGATGATGGTGGTGATGATAATGATGATGGTGATGATGATATGCTGTCGGTTCTGTTTTGTTCTCCATCGATCCTCGGATGTCATGATGTCTGCTACCATTATTCACGTCCCACCACAACAAACAAACAAACAAACAAACAAACAACAACAACGTTTATTGATCTGAGAATGATGCCGGCATCTCTTTCTTCCTGGAACTGAGATTTTTATTTATTTATTTATTTCATTCACTTTATCTTCATATATGTATATACGTCTGCGCAAATACATATATATATATATATATATATATATATATATACACACACACACAGACACACAGACACACACACACACACACACACACACACACACACACACACACACACACACACACACACACACATATATATATATATATATATATATATATATATATATATATATATACATAGGCGTAGGAGTGGCTGTGTGGTAAGTAACTTGCTTACCAACCACATGGTTCCGGGTTCAGTCCGACTATGTGACAACTTGGGCAAGTTTCCTCTGCAATAGTCTCGGGCCGACCAAAGCCTTGTGAGTGGATTTGGTAGACGGAAACTGAAAGAAGCCCGTCGTATATGTGTGTGTGTGTGTATTTGTCTGTCTGTGTTTGTCCCCCCACCATCGTTTGCCAACCGATGTTAGTGTCTATACACCATTTTCCTGGAATACTGGAACTGTATCTACAAAATCTTTATATCTCTTATTTCTTCTTTCATTCTCTTATTTTTCTCTATACTCTCCATCTTTTCCACAATAATTCGAACTCAAATATTTTCTCACACCGTTCCTTAGTGATTCAGCAAAAGAGACCGATAGAATAAGTGCTAGGCTTACAAAGAATAAATCCTGGCGTTGATTTGTGCAACTAAACGCGGTGCTCCAGCATGGCCGTAGACAAATGACTGAAACAAGTAAAAGAGTAATAAACAACATTTCTTCATTTAAAACCAATCCTTTCGTTCTTTGGTGCCCGAAACACGTAAAAGAATAAAAGAATACAAATATATATAATGGCATGTATACACACACACACACACACACACACACACACACACACACACACACACATACATATATATATATATATATATATATATATATATATATATATATATATGCAATGTATACACACACATATATGAATGTTTATTTTTTATCTTTTACTTAATTTAGTCATTAGACTGCGACCATGCTGGGGCACTGCCTTGAAGGATTTTACTCGAACAGATTAACTCTCTCTCTCTCTCTCTCTCTCTCTCTCTCTATATATATATATATATATATATATATATATATATATATATATATATATATATATGTGTGTGTGTGTGTGTGTGTGTGTGTGTGTGTGTGTGTGTGTGTGTGTATGTATATATATACGACGGTATTCTTTCAGTTTCCGTCTACCAAATCCACTCACAAGTCTTTGGTCGGCCCGAGGCTATAGTAAAAGACACTTGCCCAAGGTGCCATGCAGTGGGACTGAACCCAGAACCATGTGGTTGGTAAGCAAACTAAAAAATAAATATAAACAAAAACCAGAACTACAACAAAAACAGCAGCGACAAGAATAACAACAACAACAACAACAACATAAATAACGATTTCAAATTTTTGAACAGGGCCAGTAAGTTTGGAATTGGGTTAAATCGATTACATCGACCTCCATAAGTCGACTTCGGCGGAATTTGAACTCAGACCGTCAGGATGGATGGAATGATGCTAAGCATTTTTTCCCGGCGTGCTAATGATTCTGCCAGTTCGCCAACTTAACAGCGACAGTAGTAAAACAACAGCAACATGTGAAGAATTCGGACCCAACCCGTGGGGAGAGGATAATTCGATATTCTTAAAAATTCCACTTCCTCCTGTAACAACC
This sequence comes from Octopus bimaculoides, assembly GCF_046866305.1. Taxonomy (NCBI): domain Eukaryota; kingdom Metazoa; phylum Mollusca; class Cephalopoda; order Octopoda; family Octopodidae; genus Octopus; species Octopus bimaculoides. The sequence continues at coordinate 8,325,818 of NC_142933.1, forward strand.
TACGTGTCTTTATTTCTTTCGTCTGATTCTCTGTAAACGGTTATCGGTGCTGTGTTTCCTCTTTTGACTAAGCTGTAACAACAACAACAACAACAGCAGCAGCAGCAGCAGCGGCTTACGTCAGGATACATTGACAAGAAAAGCGAAATCATTGTTTCATTGAATCTAAACTGTTTATGTTGGGGTGTGAAAATTGATGGAATGATATCGCTTGACACATTCACACGCGCACACACACAGACAGACACAGACACACACAGACACACACGCGCGCACACACACGCGCGCGCGCGCATACGCACGCACACCCACTCACTTTATAAATCATCTAAAAACAACGCAGAAGGGAGATAAGAAGGGAATTTTAAGTGGGAGGAATTATGCAACAACAACAACAACAACAACAACAACAACAACAACAACAACAACAACAACAACAACAACAACAGCAACTTCTACGGCGTCGCCAACAACAATAACAGTAACAAGTACGTTGGGTTACGGCGGGACGACGGAATCACGGGAGGAGAGATGAGTGAGACAATTTCCAAAACGTACAAGAGAAGAATTAGGAAGAATTGGGAATCGAAATATAATTAAATGCAAGGAACATTATTAAAGCAATAAATAGGTGTTGTACGGAGTGAAGAAAAGATATCTGGAACTGGAACACGCATTGTCCTGCTAAGTAGTATGTAATAATAATAATGATAATAATCATCATCATCATCATCATTTAACGTCCGCTTTCCATGCTAGCATGGGTTGGACGACTTGACTGAGGACTGGTGAAACCGGATGGCAACACCAGGCTCCAATCTAAATTTGGCATAGTTTCTACAGCTGGATGCCCTTCCTAACGCCAACCACTAACAATAATAATAATAATAATAATAATAATAATAATAATAATAATAATAATAATAATTATTATTATTATTATTATTTTTATTATTATTATTATTATAATCCTTTCTACTATCGGCACAAGGCCTGAAGTTTTGGGGGAGGGGACTAGTGGATTAAAGCGATCCAGTACGCAACTGGTACTTAATTTAGCAACCCTTAAAGAATGAAAGGCTACGTCGACCTCGGCGGAATTTGAACTCATAACGTAAAGGCGGACGAAATGCCGCTAAGCATTTGGTCCGGCGTGCTAGCGATTCTGCCAACTCGCCGCCTTAATAATAATAATAATAATAATAATGATAATAATAACAATGATGATAATAAGGATCTAGTTCAAAACGGGGGCACCAGTATTTTCTTAACGAAACACTTTGAAACGTGGGACACTGGTAGAATGTGTCATATAAAACATCTTTTTCTCTTAGTCTTCTTAACAAAAAAAAACGTACATCGCAAGTTATTTCATGTTAAAGTTGTCGTATTTCTGTAATTTCAACCAATGACTGACGTCCATTCAGTCGAATACAGTAAGTGCTGACTACGTAAACAAACGATTCTGGCGGTGATAAAATTATTATCTCCTTGTCAAAAAATGGCTGAAGCATATTGGCAGTAGCTAATAAACCTTTCTATTATAGGCACAAGGCCTGGTTTTTGAGGGAAGGGTTAGGGTTAGGGTTAGGCAGTAGCTAATAAACCTTTCATACAGTTCAGGCAGATGTTAACGAAATAAACACGCGTGAAAGAAAATGAAAAAAGCAAATGTTGTACACATACAGTTCAGGCAGATGTTAACGAAATTATAAATGGAGATTAAATACGCTTTACACCGCTTAAACTGCCAAAGGAGTAAGTGTAAACAGCTGAATACTTGTCAGTGATTGGTTGAAATTATCGAAATAAGACAATTTTTTACATGAAATAAATTCGAATACAAAATTTTTTTTCTGTTCTATAACACAAAATAGATAAGTATACGAAGTTTGAAAGGCTTTCGGTACCAAAAACACTACATAAAACATTAATGAAAACTGGTGCCCCCGTTTTGAACAAGATCCTAATAATATAATAATGATAATAATAACAATGATGATAATAATAATAATGATGATAATAATAATAATAATGATAATGATAATAATGATGATGATGATGATGATGATGATGATGATAATAAATCTAAACGATATTTTAATATAAAAGTAAGGAAATAAGTGAGAAAGAATTAGTCAAAGAGTTTTGGACGAAAAGTAAGAACATAGGAAATATAGGATTTAGAATAGTCTATTTAGAATAGTCTATTTAGAATAGTCTATTTAGAATAGTCTATTTAGAATAGTCTATTTAGAATAGTCTATTTAGAATAGTCTATATAATTTTATTTTCTATTTGACCTGTAGGAAATATCAACTAAATCTCTCCTTATTCACTAACTAATGTTTTAAAACTGAAAAAAAAAAAAGAAAGAAAAAGAAAATAATAGATTGAGTAATGTAGTCCTAGGTAGAGTGTGTCTGATTAAACGATGAAACTGGACGTCTTTGATCAATAAATGGAGTGGATCAAAACAAGGAGATCGTCTCAAAACGACGTCACTTGGTGCAACATTAAAAGGTCAGTGAGTGTCCAGTAAAGCTAACCTTTGACCCCGCGGCATCACCCCTCAGTGAAACTATGATTAATTTGTCGGTAATGGCAGGTGCTCTCCTAGCACGTGATCCGAAAAACGCCCTCTGGCGACGTCAATACCGTTCATGCTACGAAGAAATAATGCGGCTTTTTAAAAGCAATTTCTTGCTAGCATCAGCCACCGGAAGTATTATCACTCATCCATTCGTTATTAGGACTATTGTTGCTGTTGCTGTTAGCGAAATCAGATGTATCGGTGGCGGTGCTACACAGAGCCGCAGTTGTGTAGCTCAACAGCGATTATCGGTTCGTATCCCAATTGTTTGTGGTGGCCGAGTGGTTAAGACGTTCCGCCTCTCAACCCCATGCTTTTCAGTTCAATCACTCCCTCTGGCACTTGAGACCAATTTATCTTTTTAGCCTCAGAATGACCAGCATCTTCTCAATGAAATTTTCTAGACACTTTGCGTGTGTGTGAAATCACGTGGCTTAATGCTAAGGATGTCGAGCTCATTATTACAGGGTCGTGGGTTCGATTCCTGGAATGACCTGCGCTTTGTGTCCTTGAGTGCTGTCTCTGTTTAATCATCTGAAAAGAGACCTTCCTTTCAATGTTGCGCTGGCTAGACGGAGGAAGGTCGGGAACGTGTCTATGACTGGTCAAAGCAATTAGCGAAAGCATAGCACATGGCGAGTAACGGCTAAGGGAGAGTGTCTATATGCGCGTGTGCATTCGTGGCAGATGCATATTGGCAAAAGAAGTAAAAATCGATAAAAAAAAAAAGACCGATGTCCTTGCGACATTTTTTCTACACCGAGTTACACTTACTCCCTTGCCCATGCTTGATGTCAGAAATACAGTGAACCAGTGATTGATTCACTGAAAACCTTTCACCAACGACGTTATTCTTCAGAACTCGGTCCTCCCTCCCTCCCTCCCTCCCTCCCCCTCTCTCTCTCTTTCTCCCTGTCTGTCTATCTATCTATCTATCTAACTATCTATCTATCTATCTATCTATCTATCTATCTATCTATCTATCTATCTACCTTCCGATCTATCTATCTATCTATCTATCTATCTATCTATCTATCTATCCATCTATCTTATCCCCCCCCCCCCAAGAAAAGCTCTACTTTGTAATTTGTCCATTTTCTGTATTTAGCCCTGTGTGGCTATAATAAAAAGATATCTGTCTGTCTGTCTAACACATTATGTGGAATTTTCCAGCTTTTCTCACTACAATAGCATTATTAGGGGTCATGTGAGTGCAAATTAGGGCAAGGTAGTCCTTACATGTATATACAAGTATGTATGTATGTACGTATGTATGTATGTATGTATGTATGTATGCATGTATGTACGTACGTACGTATGTATGTATGTATGTATGTATGTGTGTATGTAAGTCTATACCAAATGTATCCATTCAGCCTGTTCACACCATTTGATGCTGACGCATGGATTTTAGGAAACAATGAGAAGGCGCCTGCGTAATTGGTCATTCTGCTGGAAAAAGCAGCCAAAACTCTCTTGAGTCATATCTAAGTTAAGAAAAAGAACTATTAGGGAATGTATCTCTAGATACACTTACTAATGGACTGGACTGTCATGGATGGAACGCCTGTAATCCTAAGTTTCTCTCCCCGCTACTGTATCCGGTTTAACAATGGACAAACTATTATGATCCAATGACTCAGAAACATTTCTGAGGGTCGCCTTCTGCAAGGAGAGCAAATATCGAAGTGCAGGAATAGAATGTGGTAAACTGAAAATAATATTTAACTCCTTGAAATTCCAACCTTAATGAGAAGAAAATAATCAACTCTGAAATTAAAAAAAGACCTTGAAATATTGCTTTCCACCATCGACAAAGGTGTTAGATTTTGGAAATGCCATCGTCAGTTATATCATTCTCGGTTGTTTACCGGTATTTTATTGGGCTGGAAGGGTGAAAGGCGGAATTTGAACTCGGAATGTAAAGAGGCGTAACTAAATACGAAAATCCAGAAGTTATCTCAACAGGACAGGTCAAAAGCTACGGCGCCAAAACAGAGGCTAGAATAGCCAGACATACTTCTGACTAAAGACTCGTAGCTCAGGACATGAGTCAAAGAAATACAAGAGTCACAATTTAGAGACATTGGACATGATGCAAAATAATAATAATAATAATAATAATAATAATAATAATAATAATAATAATAATAATAATAATAATAATAATAATAATAATACAACATACACAAATGAAAGAAAAAATAAAGAAAGAGTACTATAGACGAGTTAGATCAATACTAAAAACAGAGCTCAATGCTAAAAACAAGATAATGGGTATCAACACTTTAGCTGTCCCAGTTATAAGCTACAGCTACAACATCCTTAACTGGACACTAAACGAACTATGTAAAATAGACAGGAAAACAAGAAAAATAATGACAGGATATAGGATGCACCACCCAAAATCTGACATAGAAAGGCTATATATACAACGCACAGAAGGTGGCAGGGGTCTTATACAGCTAGAAAACTATTATAAAATAACCACTATAGGACTGCAAAAATACCTACTCCAGAAGCAAGGGAAACTAATACAAATAGCCACAAAACACGAGCAAAACAAAAAACTGTTTTCAGTATTTAAGGAAGCTGACAAATACAAACAAGAAATCAATCTACCTAACAAATACGAAGAAGAAGAAGAAGAAGAAACAACAAAAGCTATAAAACAAATGAAATCCAAACTAAAACTAGAACAGCAACGGACCATGATAAAACAATGGCAAGAAAAGCCCCTACATGGTAAATACTGGGCTAAACTAAATGCGAAAGAAATAGACAGAGAAAAATCCCAGCAATGGCTGAGAAGCTCAGGACTCAAAGCAGAGACTGAAGGATTTTTAATTGCTGTACAAGACCAAAGCCTCCCCACCAGAAATTACCAAAAACACATAATGAAAAGAAATATAACAAGTAACTGTAGAATATGTGGAGATCGACAAGAAACAATAAATCATATTATCTCTGGCTGCCCAGTCCTGGCTAAGAAGGAATATATCCACAAACACGACAGAGCTGGGACCTATATACACTGGAAGCTATGCCAACACTATGGAATAACAACAGAAAAAAGATGGTATAAACACACGCCAGAAAAGGTCACAGAAAACGAGAAAGCAACCATACTCTGGGATATGCCAATACACACAGATAGAGAAATTAAGGCAAATAGACCAGATATAGTTGTCAAAGATCATGAAGAAAAAAAATGCTTTCTAATTGATGTATCAATACCAGCAGATGACAACGTTTCTCTAAAAGAAATGGAAAAACTTTCAAAATACAAAGACCTGGAAATAGAGATAACTCGAATGTAGAATCTAAAAACAGAAACAATTCCTATCATAGTAGGTGCCTTAGGTATAATAAAAAAATATTCAGACAAATACATAACAAAAATAGCAGGACTTACAAATATATATAACATACAGAAAATTGCACTACTGGGTACTGCACACATCCTACGCAAAACACTTTCAATACAGTAAACATAAGAGCACCACAGCAAACCACAGCACATACCCAAGGCGCACAGAGCTGCGCTCGGTAGTGAAGTGAAATCACGTTATAAAAATAAAACTACTGAATAATAATAATAATAATGATAATAATAATAATAATAATAATAACAATAATGATGATGATGATGATGATAAATGACCAAAGTATTTTTTCATTGTAGTTTGTCTTCCAATTGTTCAGGTTTTTTCAGCTCTAAATTAATATTTTATCACATTGAGATATCAATTAGGCTTTCTACTTTGTATCCTCCATCTTGCGTCAGCGCTTTCTATGTAGGTACAGTTCAGGTATGGCTCTGTGGTATTCGGATGTCATTAGATCTTGCATGTCTATGTTGACCACCCCTGACCCTTGGACACCTTTTCTTAAGCCTGCTTTGACCACTCTCAAAATAAGTCCTGGGGTCGATTTGCTCGACTAAAGGCGGTGCTCCAGCATGGCCGCAGTAAAATGACTGAAACAAGTAAAAGAGTAAAAGAGTAACTGTCGTAAAAGATGTTTGAAGATATAATCCAAAGTAGAATATGCCTTAAAAAAAGTGGGAGGAGTCATGGCTGGAGTGCCGTTAATGTTACAGCCCATTGGATCAGAACTGTGTTGAGGTTAAACAATAACAGACATATAAGTGACAAGAAGAAATTTCCCAGAGACACCCGTTACTTGAAATACAATTAGTAAACTAGGCATGAATCTGTCTAACATAGCGAAACAAGACATTTTAATTAATGAAAATCATAGACATAATGAGAAAAGATAACTTTTACTTTAATGATTCACTTTAAAAAGATAAGATAAATGTGATCACTGATATATAACTGTGCCATATTAACTTTTTTAATTTTCTTTTGAAGCTATGATCAGAACCATTGTTAAAACGAAATCCAATGAACTCGTCAAGGATCGTGAAATCCTTTGATAAAAATACCGCCTTTGTCTTTTTTGTTACCAACACACATCATGTATCTAATGCTATGTTAATACTTCCTATTACTCTAATTAATATTTTCTTCTGCCTGTCTGTCTGCCTGTCTCTGTTTCTATTTGTCTCTGTGTTTCAAGATATTTCTCCTGTTTTTCTCACGCCCCCACTTTACTCTCTTCCCAACACATTACCTCTAATAAGCTACACTCAATGCTATGCCAACCGCCTCACGCTAAATAAATGTATTGGTCCCTGTTTCAAGGCAAACGTTTCGCAAACAGGGAATTTCACACTCCCTGAAATCATTTCGTTAACTTTTCTCAGTCCTCAACGGAAGAAAGTTACTTCCAGCATTTCAATGTCCACGCATCCACCCACTATGATGGTTAGGAAGGAGAAGAAATGTCTGCCACATTTACGCTAACCCCAACGCAATATATATACGTCCTTTAAGGCGGCGAGATGGCAGAAACGTTAGCACGCCGAGCGAAATGCTTAGCGGTATTACGTCCGCTGTTACGTTCTGAGTTCAAATTCCGCTGAGGTCGACTTTGCCGTTCATCTTTTCGGAGTCGATAAATTAAGTACCAGTTACGCAGTGGGGTCGATCTAATCGACTTAATCCCTTTGTCTGTCCTTGTTTGTCCCCTCTATGTTTAGCCCCTTGTGGGCAATAAAGAATTAAGAAACGTTAGCACGCCGGGTGAAATGCTTTGCGGTATTTCGTCTGTCTTTACGTTCTGAGTTCAAATTTCGCCGAAGTCGACTTTGCTTTTCATCTTTTCGTGGTCGATGAATTAAGTACCAGTTTCGTACTGGGTCGATCTAATCGACTGGCCCCCTCCGCTAAAATTTAGGGCCTTGTGCTTAGAGTAGAAAAGAATATATACGTCCTTCCCACCCCATTCTCGTCGCAAATTTCTGACGAAATATCCACACAGAATATATACAGTTGGAACAACTTTAGTTCAGAATGCTGGTCTGTATAACATTTACAATGTGTATACAAGCATAGAATAGTATTAGTCGCATCAATTTGTTTCAGTGAGATTTGTGTATCAAAAACGGTGTTTGGTCCTGAATTGGAGACCAAATAAGATCGAAATCTCGAGTCTGGCGATCCACTGACGTTTTCAGAAAGGTAAACATTTCGTAAAGGACCCGTCCGTACCTCGGTGTTAAATAATTTTTTTCACGGTTTTTTCCGAATGCATTCAACATATCTGACCTTCAAACCCGCTGCAAATCACTTTTTCCGGAAAAGGAAGGGCGGGAGAAGGTGGTGGGGGTCATGGAGATTCCTACCAACGGAGATTTGTTTCTCGGAGTTTTTTTTTTTGTCTTTTCCAGGTTATTTCGCATGCTTTCAACGAATGTGACATCGAAATCACGCGTAAACAGCTTCTTCCCCCAGCCCAGAAAAGGACAAATTTGGCTGCTATTTCTAGCACGCTCTACAACCACGTAACAGCTATTTGCTATGAAATGTTTCTCTGAGACATGGAATAGGTTGTGCCGTTCCATGTTGGATGTACATTATAAATATCATATACACTGGTGGGTTTTTTTCTTTTCTACTCTAGGCACAAGGCCCGAAATTTTTGGGGAGGGAGTCAGTCGATTAGATCGACCCAGTACGCAACTGGTACTTAATTTATCGACCTCGAAAGGATGAAAGGCAAAGTCCACTTCGTTGGAATTTGAACTCAGAACGTAACGGCAGACGAAATACCGCTAAGCATTTCGCCCGGCGTGCTAAAGTTTCTTATTTCTTTATTGCTCACAAGGGGCTAAACATAGAAGGGACAAACAAGGACAGACAAAGGGATTAAGTCGATTACATCGACCCCAGTGCGTAACAAGGCAAAGTCGACCTCGGCGGAATTTGAACTCAGAACGTAACGGCAGACGAAATGCCGCTAAGCATTTCGCTCGGCGTGCTAACCATTCTGCTAGCTCGCCGCCTTACACATTGGTGGTTTATTCAACACAGACTGAGGAATAAAGCACTAAGAATGGTAACAAGAAACGAGGAGAAAAATGAATAAAGAATAAAGATTAAAGATCGATATTAGTTCACACAGTTCGGCTTGAAAAAGAAAGAAATATCGAACTTTTATAAACTGGTCGAATCAAGTGAGAAAAACGAGAGCGCAGAAATGAATTTTTATTGAACGTTGCTCGTCTTTGTCGTATTATTCGAGACTTGACGACGAAGAAGAGAACAACAACAACAATAACAATAACAACAACAGTAATGAAACAATATTGACAACAACACCCTTAATAATATCATCATCATCACCATCAGCAGCAGCAGCCGCAGTAGCAACAACAACAACAAGTCACACAACGTTGGTCTCGAATCAACATGAACTGATCTAATGTTTCAATCTCTTACCCCTGGTGTCTCAGGTACAACAACAACAACAACAGCAACTACTACTACTACTACTACTAGTAGTAGTAGTAGTACTACTACCATAATTAGTTCTGCTTTTACAGCTCCAGACAATTTAACATAAAAGAAAGGTTCTTTGATTAAAAGTGAAAGGAATTGAGAAGAGACTGTGACAGACACCAGTGGACTGTATCTGGATAATAATAATAATAATAATAATAATAATAATAATAATAATAATAATAATAATAATCTTTTCTACTCTAGGCACAAGGCCCAAAATTTTTGGAGAAGGGGCCAGTCGATTAGATCGACTCCAGTACGCAAGTGGTACTTAATTTATCGACTCCGAAAGGATGAAAGGCAAAGTCGACCTCGGCGGAATTTGAACTCAGAACGTAAAGACGGACGAAATACCGCTAAGCATTTCGCCCGGCATACTAACCTTTCAGCCAGTTCGCCGCCTTAATAATAATAATAATAATAATAATAATAATAATAATAATAATAATAATAATAATAATAATAATGATGATGATGATGATGATGATGATGATGACGATGATGATGATGATTTCATTTATTTGCCACAAGGGTGAAGGATGAGGGGGACAATACAATGTTGATGAAATAAGTACCAGTTACGCACTGGGGTCGATGTAATCGACTTAATCCCTTTGTCTGCCTTGTTTGTACTCTCTATGTTTAGCCCCTTGTGAGCAATATATATATATATATATATCAGTGGTGACTCCGGCCCTCGGGCCGTTCGAGCTAAGCCCGAGTATAAATTTAGTAAAGTGAACGTGTATTTGCAAACTGATTTAATTTCTGCCAACACTGACTTCGAGTATGGAATTGCAGACAATAACTCGGGCTCCTTTTATTGAACCTGGTCGCAGTTTATTTTCGTTCAGCATCAGGCGGTCATCTTAAAGGTGCTCCGTGTCAAAAAATATCATTTGTAACAACCGTTCTCTCTACATTGTTCACACGCGCCTGACTCGGGCTCAGAAGTTACAGCCCAAATTGTTATCTATAATCGTAAAAATTAAAAGTAATTCAAATTCAATATTTTCTTGAAGCAATAAATTGCTATAGAGATTAGAATTAAAATTCTAATCTATCAAAAGTTTCTGTTCTGCAATATTCTTAAAGGAACGAAAAATTATCTAGCAACTCGGGCTAATACGAACGAGCCTGGTAGACTAACAGACATCTCTTGTCAAGATTACAGGCGACGATCAGATCGGTGATGTTTGTTGAGCGCTCCAATGTTGTTATTTGATTGTTGTTATTCTGTGCGTCTCTGTGTAAAGATCAATAGTGTTTTGTAGGGTCTCTTTATTTTTACCCTTAACTTAGAAATGGAGAAAGACATAGTGGTAGATATATATATTTTTAAAAAAAACGCAATTTGGGGTTAGAAATGAAGCGGGGAAAATGTGAAATTCTTCAAGCTGATGACCTGGAGTCGCCTCTGATATATATATATGAAAGAAGGTTTGAAAATGCAATTTTAAAGAAGTTTATTCACTTGACCGGTTTCACTTTTTTAGAAAAAGATTGTCAAAAGTAAAATGTAAAGCTTTGTATAAGCTCTGTTGCGTTAAGTACTGGTTGTCACAAAAGTATTAAAATACAGTTATACATTATTTGATAATATTATTATTATGAAAGAATATATTATCAAAGAATGTATAACTGTATTTTAATACTTTTGTGACAACCAGTACTTAACACAACAGAGCTTATACAAAGCTTTACATTGTACTTTTGACAATCTTTTTCTAAAAAAGTGAAACCGGTCAAGTGAATAAACATCTTTAAAGTTGCATTTTCAAACCTTCTTTCATATATATATACATACATATATATATATATATATATATATATATATATATATATATAGAGAGAGAGAGAGAGAGAGAGAGAGAGAGAGAGAGAGAGAGAGAGGGAGAGAGAGAGAGAGAGAGAGAGAGTGGAAGAGATAGGGTGAGAGAGTGAGAGTGTGTGAGAGATAGCTGCACCAGTTCAAGTCTGGCACTCGTTTCTAGGTTAGTAAACTGGAATGACGTGAAATGAAAGGCGTGGTCCAAAGTCGCATCGCAACACCCAGTCCAACAATCGAACGGACGGCCAAATAACCACAAATGAAAAAACCTTAACCACAAGGCCACGTGCCCTCACACACACGCGCGAGCGCACAAAACACGCACGCATGCAGACACACACCCTCATATATATGAATGCATAATGTATTTGTGTGTGCGTGCATGTGTGCGTATATATATATATATATATATATATATATATATATATATATATAAAGTTGTAGTATATTGTCAACTTAATGTGACAATCCCAATAAGGGAATACACTACTGCTGTTTAGCCCTAGGAAGCTGGACCGCTTCCTGTCGGCCTTGACACAATTACTGTGTCCTTAAGTTTGTGAAGGGGAGACAAGCTCCACCACCCAGCCTAGCCAGCATTCAGGGACATGTTTCTGAGTCTTTGCTCGTCATCAGCCTGAAGTAGCTTGCCAACTGGATAGAGAGGATATATATAATTATATACATAATTATAACCAGGGGTCAGCTAAGTGCCTCGCCACGTACTGAATTAGAAATAGACGCTAATGTCTTTACAACTACCATAAAAAGTACTGACTACTTGGTAAAATTATTAATTATTAATTATTAACATAGGCGCAGGAGTGGCTGTGTGGTAAGTCGCTTGCTTACCTACTACATGGTTCCGGATTCAGTCCCACTGTGTGGCACCTTGGGCAAGTGTCTTTTACTATAGCCTCAGGCTGACCAAAGCCTTGTGAGTGGATTTGGTAGATGGAAACTGAAAGAAGCCCGTCGTATATATATATATATATATATATATATATATATATATATATATATATATATATATAGTCGCAGGAGCAGGAGTGGCTGTGTGGTAAGTACAACTGAAAGAAGCCCGTCGTATATAATGTATATATATATATGTATGTGTGTATATGTTTGTGTCTGTGTTTGTCCCCCAACTTCGCTTCACAATCGATGGTGGTGTGTTTACGCCTACGTAACTTAGCGGTTCGGCAAAAGAGACCGATTGAATAAGTACTAGGCTTACAAAGAATAAGTGCTGGGGTCGACTTGCTCGACTAAAGGCGGTGCTCCAGCATGGCCGCAGTCAAATGACTGAAACAAGTAAAAGAGTAAAGAAGTAAAAGTGGAGTAATTCATTAACCAATTAATTTTACCCTATATTATACACACACACATACACACAGATATATATATATATATATATATATATATATATATATATATATATATATATATACACACACTCATCCGTACGTTCACACAGGTAAGCATACGTACAGTATACGTATCATGTGTTGGCATTCTAGATGTGCATCCATGTAGTTGTTGTCTGGCCCCGAAGTGTAAAGCATGCGCTCATCAATAAGAAACAGAAGGCGAATGTTTAGAAATGTTGAGAAAGATTATCTGGCAGATGTGTTTGTTATCCCGAAGAGATTAAGGCTCTATCCTTAAGTATCTTACAGAAAGATAAGCAAACTTAAACAGAATTCCTATACAGGCCAGATTAATTTGAGGCGTTGTGTCACCTGTCTCTGTTAATCCGAATTGAAAGAAAAACTGGAAACATTTACATAGGACAGCCTTATTGCTGTTGTTATTATTATTATTATTATTATTATTATTATTATTATTATTATTATTATTATTATTATTATTGTTGTTGTTGTTGTTGTTGTTGTTTTTCCTTCTTTCTTCAAATTTTCTTCCATTTCTCGCCGAGTGTTTTCCGTACACCTAGGGCAGAGAAGCTCATTGTATGCATTCCAAGTTTACACACGCAAATTCACAGGTAAAATATGTATTTAAAAAGAAAAAGAAAAAAAAATTCATGAATGGATGTTGTTTTCACAGCGATAGGTATCTTCTCAGTACATGAGTCGTTCCAGTTAACACGATTTTTTGCACCTCCTGTAGGGATGGTAAGCCTGGTATCATTTTCAAATAGGTTTCATTTTTTTAATCATTCCTAGAGATCCTACAATCACTGGTATGGTAGTCGCCTTGAGGTGCCACATTTTTTTCGATTTCTATTAGCAAGTCTTTATATTTACTGATCTTGTCAAATTCTTTCGCCGCTATATTGTGATCGCAAGGAATACTCATGTCAATTAACAAACACATCTTTGTTTGATCTTTTATAATAATATCCGGTTTATTAGCTTTTATAGTTTTGTCGGTTATTATTATTATTACTATTATTATTATTATTATTATTATTATTATTATTATTATTATTATTATTATTATTATTATGTGATGAGTCCCAGGCGTTAAGGATCAGAAAATATCTACTTTCAAAGTAGGAATGCATCGTATATTTTGTTGTTGTTGTTGTTGTTGTTGTTGTTACGGTTGTTTTGTCCCGTGTCAACCCCACTGAAGCAGACTTATGATCAAAGAGATACAACCGTGGCCATCACCTTTTTCCAGACGATTTGTTTCTAAGACAGCACTATCAAAAGTTATCATCTTGCTTCTTGCTGCTGCTGCTGCTGCAGTTTAGCATCAGGACAAGCTTCGTAATTGAGACCAATATTTAAATTTACATCATTTACATTTGACGGATATTCGTCCTCATCTTGTTTGTTGTTAGCACAACGTTTCGGCTGATATACTCTCCAGCCTTCATCAGGTGTCTTGGGGAAATTTCGAACCTGGATTGTCATTCCTAAGGTATACCCAGGGCCATATGGCGTAGTGGTTAAGAGCACAGGCTACTGACCCCAAGATTCCGAGTTCGATTCCAGGCAGTGACCTGAATAATAATAATAATAATAATAATAATAATAATAATAATAATAATAATAATAATAATTCTTAGAAAATTACTATTTTTTAAATCTCCCAACGTGAGATATTCAGCAAAAGTACTTTGTAGTAAAGATTGTTTGCTAACATAACATGGCAGTCCTGTTTTAGGATGAATGTTACTGTAATTTAGTCCCAGGAGACATCGTCTCCAGCTGGCTATACGACACGATCTGTATCCTTGTTCGAAAATATTAGGACACAGAGCTGACTGTTCGAAAATATAAGGGCACAGATCGTGTCGTATAACCAGCTGGAGACGATGTTTCTTGGGGCTAAATTACAGCAACATTAGTCCTAAACCAGGACTGCCATGTTATGTTAGCAAACAATCTTTACTATAATTTGATTCTGTTACGAAGAACATGTTTTTTCCCAACAGATCTAAACGAGTTCCACAAAATTTTATCCAAGAAGAAACCAGAAGAAATACAGAGAAATATGAAAGACATATTCTGAAGCACAAAACTTGACATTAAATGGCTTAATGTTTCCTTTTTTGTGTTTTTGGATGGTTTTTCTGTTTTTGATAAATTTTTGAATAATCTTAAATAAATTGTACTTTTTAACGTGAAGATCGAAGTAGATAAAGCAATACACACTAGGGTGTGAAATATTGAATTAAAAACAACCCTGGTGAACAATAGAAAGAAGTTGAAGGTTGCATCAGAGATTCGAATGCACATCTATGAACATGACAGACGTTGTTACTATTATAGACAAAACACTTCGAGTTTCCTCCATTAATTTTAGAAGCTTTGTTTAGTCAGTGAGAATTGTGTATTATTTACAGTAAAAAATCTTCGAAACTTCGAAATGAATTGTTTTTGTTAAGGGCGAAACTCGAAATGGATAAGGCTATAAGTAATAGCGTATAGAATGTCTGGTTCAAAAACTCCTTGGATAAAAAAAAAAACCCCGAAGGCTGGCTGTATTATTATTTATAGCTTCATCTCCTTCGAGTTCCACCGTTAAAGAAATTGCTACATATTTCTCGAAGTTTCTAAATTCTTATAAAGTAAACAAATACATTTAATTTTCGTTATTTTCACCTTATATATTAATATGTTGTTTGTATATCTCTTTGCTTTGATATCTCAAGTAGGGTTGCTGATGACGAATCGATCTGGTAACAACTTCACCGGTGACAACTTGACAGGAAGCCAGAAATAGTGTAGAGTTGTCCCCTATGTATAATATATTCTTTTCTGCTCTAGGCACAAGGCTCGAAATTTTTGGGGAAGGGAGTGGGGCAGTCGATTAGATCGACCGCAGTACACAACTGATATTTATTTTACAAACCCCGGAAGGATGAAAGGCAAAGTCAACGACGGTAGAATTTGAACTCAGGACGTAACGGCAGACGAAATACCGCTATGTATTTCGCCCGGCGTGCTAACGTTTCTGCCAGCTCGCCGCCTTCCCCCCCCCCCCCCCCCATACAATAGATAATATAGACTCTGTCGATAGGGAGTGTCGCCCGTTGTTTTTAAAGCAAACATCTCGTCCCATCTGTTTCGTTTAATCGTTTTAGTCATCTAATCTTAAGGAATTGTCGAACTTGTTCATTACTTTTCTTTTTTAATTTTTAGATTTTAGAGTTTCATATTTTTAGATTTAAGTTTTTTCGATTGTCGAAGAGAGAGGGGGGAGAAGTGGGGGGAGAAGGGGGAGAAGGGGGGGGGGGGGAGAAGGGGGAGAAGGGGGAGAAGGGGGAGTAGTGGGGGGGGGGGTCGTCTATTAACTGCAAGGATAATATCTTTTAATGGAAGGTTTTCGTCTCACTATACTACATATGTGAGACAACCTTACTGAATTTATTTGTATTTAGTTAGCTGAAGGCTTCCCTTGTCGATCATATTGTTAGTTTAATAGATAGATAATTAGATAGATAGATAGATGGATAGATAAGTAGATAAGTAGATAGATAGATGTATAGATGTATAGATACCGTGTCGCCTCTAAGCCATAATTATTTCCTGTGAATGCACGACCCATGCCGTGACCGTAATTATGATAATGCGTTTCAGTGAGTGTCATGCGAGGGGTTAAAATCAAGCCAGGAGTTCGGATCCAGAGCGTAACAAAATGCATCTTAAGCCTCGAATGTTGCCGACTCTTTGACCAAGGGTCACAGATCAGGTTGTGGTTGAATGAACTTCATTCAGAAAGACTTTCATGTAGAGACTGCTATAAACAGAAGCCAAGAGTTAGAAACGATAGAAACAGTGGTGTGGACGGCGTCGGGGAAGCTGGCAGGTTCTTTTGTTTAAAAATTTAATTTTCTTGTTCATTTCTTATTACTCTTTTACGCTTTTACTTGTTTCAGTCATTTGACTGTGGCCATGCTGGAGCACCGCCTTTAGTCGAGTAAATCGACCCCAGAACTTATTCTTTGTAAGCCTAGTACTTATTCTATCGATCTCTCTTGCCGAACCGCTAAGTTACGGGGGACGTAAACACACCAGAATCGGTTGTCAAGCGATGTTGGGGGGACAAACACAAACACACAAACATGCATACACATTCACACACACACACATATATATACACAACGGGCTTCTTTCAGTTTCCGTCTACCAAATCCACTCACAAGGCTTTGGTCGGCCCGAGGCTTATAGTAGAAGACACTTGCCCAAGGTGCCACGCAGTGGGGCTGAACCCGGAACCATGTGGTTGGTAAGCAAGCTACTTACCACACAGTCACTCCTACGCCTATTGGAAACTTTTTATTTTTTTACCCCCCACGGTTGACAGGCGAAGTCGGCCGCGACAAGATTCGAACTCTGTTCAACCGATTTTGTCCTCCACCAGTTTGACGTTTGCAATCAATTGTAATTTGTAGGAAATATGTATAAATGACTAAATGGATCTCCGCAAATGACAGGTATTTACATTTTTATCGAGCTATGTGAGAAGAAAAGTGAACCCCTCCGCCGCCCACAGCCCCAGTAAAATTAGGAAAGTAAGGGCCCAATGGTAGCGTCTCTCACCGTTTTAGTTACCCTTAAAACCCTTAGAAATAAAAACATTAAAAAAAAAAATGATCCCGAACACGGCGGCGAGCTGGCGGAATCGTTAGCACGCTGAGCAAAAAATGCTTAGCGGCGTTTCGTCGGTGTTTACGTTCTGAGTTCAAATTCCGCCGAGGTCGACTTTGCCTTCTGTATCTTCGGGGTCGAAAAAATAAGTACCGGTTGAGTACCAGTACTCAATGTAATCCAGTTTCATTCCTTCCCGAACTTATTGGACTTGTGCCAAATTGTGGAACCAATAATTATGATTTCGAACATAATTACAAAGTCTAAAAATTCTTTGAAAGGGTGCAGTCGATTATATCAAACTCCAAAACTTAACGTATATTTATGGAAAGGAAAAGTCAACCTCAGCGGGATTTGAACTCAGCACATTAGGTAACGTAACTAAAAATCACAGACTATTTATAGTTGCTGCTCTCCCGATTCTACCATCTACCTCCAGCGTCCTTTTTCTCGATACAAAAGAATTTGGTTGATAATATTTTATCGATTTTAACAGAAACGTGAAAGACAATGGTGACGGAATTGAAGTGAAAACGTAAAGAACTGCATCTAAAAACGGTTATTCTGTTAATTCTGTTATCGGTCATTGCCATTAACTGTTATTTCTAAGACTGGTATAAGTCCAAAAGTGGAGGTGCAATGGCCCAGTGGTTAGGGCAGCGGACTCGCGGTCATAGGATCGCGGTTTCGATTCCCAGACTGGGCGTTGTGAGTGTTTATTGAGCGAAAACACCTAAAGCTCCACGAGGCTCCGGCAGGGAGTGGTGGCGAACCCTGCTGTACTCTTTCACAACAACTTTCTCTCACTCTTACTTCCTGTTTCTGTTGTGCCTGTAATTCAAAGGGTCAGCCTTGTCACACTCTGTGTCACGCTGAATATCCCCGAGAACTACGTTAAGGGAACACGTGTCTGTGGAGTGCTCAGCCACTTGCACGTTAATTTCACGAGCAGGCTGTTCCGTTGATCGGATCAACTGGAACCCTCGACATCGTAAGCGACGGAGTGCCAACAACAACAACAACAAGTCCAAAACTCTGATGGAGTGGAGGGTTGTTGACTGAAGAGCCTCGAGTGTTGACTTTTGTTTTATTTCATCAGACATGGAAGGAAAAAACGGTAAAATTGAACTCGGAGGATTTGGAGTCAGACAGTAAAGAGGCGGAACAAATATCACAAGATCTGATTTCTGATAGAGTGTCACAGATTTGTGGGAGGGCACTATCTATTGAATCGACCAAAGTACATGACTGTTATCTTATCTTGTGGCCTTTGGAAGGAGGAAAAACAAAGCTGGTCTAAACCGAGTTTGAACCCAGAAGCGAAAAGTGCCATAAGCAAACATCACCAGGTATTTTGTCCGACGCTCTACCGATTCTACCAAGCAGTATCTAACTTTGGCACACGACCACAAATTTCCGAGAGAAGACACAGTCAATTTAATTCAGCGCAGCACTTGCTTGTTATTTATTTTATCGACCATAGGAGGATAAAAGAGAAAGCCGACTCCGGCGGGAATTGAACTCCAAACGTAAAGGTAGATAAATACCTGAAGGCATTTAATCCATCGCTCCACCGATTATGTTATCTCATCGTCATTCACCCCCCATTACCATTCATTGATAATAGCAGTTCCTAAACTTGGCACAACGTCAGAATGGAGTGGTGGGGTATGGGGAGAGGGAGGTAATCTCCGCTTAAACGATATCCCCACCCCCATCCAAGGTACACACATAACGGGTATTTATTTTATCGACCCTGAGGGATGGGAGCTAAAGTTGGCTCGGTAGATTTGATCTCAGAATGCAAAACTATCTTGTGATGATGGCGACGATGGTGAGGATTGCTTTTTGTTGGTGTTGTTGATGATGATGATGGAGGTGATGATGATGATTAATTTTCGTACTATAGTAAGACGCAATAATGTTTGTGGTGTAGGTCATGGTTGGGCAGTCTAATTATCAATAACTGGTTAGTTGAAATTAAGGTAGTGAGTTGGCGGAGTGGTTAGGATAGATAAATAGATAGATAGATAAATAGATAGATAGATAGATAGATAGATAGATAGATAGATAGATAGATAGATAGATAGATAGATAGATAGATAGATAAATAGATAGATAGACAGATAGATAGATAAAGATAGATACATTTCTTTTATTAGCCACACAGGGCTCAACAAAGATGGGACAAATACAATGTAGAGCTTTTCTTTTTGGGAGGGGGGAAGAAAAAAAAAGTAGAGGTGTGTCGATCAAAAGGGATCGTAGGAAGGGAAAAAGGGGGGAGTTCGATCAAAAGGGATCGAGAAAAAAAAAGATAGATAGATAGATAGATAGCTGGAAAGCTAATAAGATAAGAATCTAATTGTCCCGTTATCCTTTTAAGAATCTATTGACGACATTGTTCTGAACTTGTCATGAACTTTTCACTCAGTCACTACGAAATTAACAAAAAACCAGCATATTGTATAAGACCACTGATCAAATGGGAGCAACACGGGGTCGGGGATATGAAATGGCGACGGTGGTTAATGTCAACTATTGTTAATTACAAAGTGGGAATCCAGGGAAATCAAGTGTTTGAAAAGGGAGAGCCATCCATTGGCCCCCAGAAGGGGTTTTTTCAATTCTTTCTTGCCTTTTCTCTTTAGTTATAAGTTCATTGTTCATTCTTCATAGTGAAAGGTAGATTTTTCTAATAATTTTTCTAATTTAAATAAATGCATGAATATTTAAATATATTTTAATAATTTTATTATTGGTTTTATATTTTGGCACGAGGCCTGAAACTTCGGGGAAGAGGTAAGTCGATTACATTTGATAATTTTAATGATACACGCACGAACACATATGCTGGAAAAGAAAGTATGAATAAATAAAAAATGAATAACAAACAACAAGATTTTCTAAAAACAAAACTTATTTTGAATTTAAATATAAAAAATGGAATATTAAATTAATTTGAATAATGAATTAAGTAAATATACGAATGTGGAGGCATATGGCCTAGTGGTTAGAGCAGCGGACTCGCGGTCGAGAGATCGTGGGTTCGATTCTCAAACCGGGCGATGTGTGTGTGTTTATGAGCGAAACACCTAAGCCCCACGTGGCTCTGGCAGAAGGGTATGGCGAATTTCTACTGACTCTTTCGCCACAACTTTCTCTCTCTCCTCCTACATTTAGCAGCTCACCTGTGACAAACCAGTGTCCCGTCCAGGTGGGGGAACCTATACGCCAATGAAACCTGGAAACCGGCCCCTTATGAGCCAGACATGGCTCAAGAAGGAACGACAAGTTTTTCAATTATTTAAAAATTTATTCAAGTAAATAAATGAATATTTAAATATATTAAATAACAGATAAAAAAATATTATAATTGGAAAATACTTGAAATATTATAATTGAAATATATAATTAAAGAAAAAATAGACCATAACTTGTATATAAAATTTAATTATTAAAAAAAATCCCGCCACAAAATGTAATTTTTAATATAATTCCAGTTTTAATAGAATTCCATTTAAATATCAACCTACAGGGTGTCCACAAGGTCTGGGTACATGGAGTAAATAAAATCATAACATAAACAATTAAATATAAGAAATAATAATTTCTTAAAGTATGTGTTAATCCCCATGTACCCAGACTTTGTGGACACCCTGTATATAGCCTAATGGTTCCTGTTTTATTTAATATCGATGTAAGATTAAAAGACTGGTTTTGGATATTTTCACAGGATCAAAAAAAAAAAAAAAGGGTGGGGGCCCTCAATTTTGTCGGTGAGAGTTGTGGTTACGAGTTGGTTGGTTGAGTGTACTAGTTATGTCATAGCTCAGATTGTCAGCATCGAAGGGGTTAATAAACACCTGAAACGATTTTAAGCATTAAGGGAACTGAAATTATTTGCAAACTGAATCTAGAAGAGCATGGTTAATTTAAAACTAAAAATCACTAATTTCCAACCAAGTATCGACGCAATATCGATTAATATTCACCAATCATTAAGGTGGCGAGCTGGCAGAAACGTTAACAAGCCGGGCGAAATGCTTAGCGGTATTGCGTCTGCCGTTACGTTCTGAGTTCAAATTCCGCCGAGGTCGACTTTGCCTTTCATCCTTTCGGGGTCGATAAATTAAGTACCAGTTACGCACTGGAGTCGATGTAATCGACTTAATCCGTTCGTCTGTTCTTGTTTGTTCCCTCTCTGTTTAGCCCCTTGTAGGCAATAAAGAAATAAAAAACTTTAGCACGCCGGGCGAAATGCTTAGCATTATTTCGTTTGTCTTTACGTTCTGAGTTCAAATTCCGCCGATGTCGACTTTGCCTTTCATCCTTTCGGGCGGTCGATCTAATCAGCTGGCTCCCTCCCCAAAAGTTTCGGGCTTTGCGCATAGAATGGAAAAGAATATAAGAGGAATTAATTTTTATTGTTCTTTATTAATTTCGTTCAGTATTTTCATTAGATTTCTTTCAATATTTCTTTGGAAAGTGATAGTGACACCAAAGAACGAACGGATTGGTTTTTATTGATTATACTTTTTAATAATTTTATTCTAGAAATTTCCATGACGGTGATGGACAAATTATAACGATCCCATGATCGCTTGCTTCTGGTAATTATTGATAATTTATTGATTTTTACTGTTGATTCCTTCAATAGTTCTGTCAATCCACCATTCTGGATTGATATTTTTTAATCGACCTCAAAAAGGATAAACAGCAAAGTTGACCTGGCTGCGATTTGAACTCAAAGCTCAAACAGAATAAATGCTGGAAGCCCTCCTATCCAATGCTCCAATGACTCCGCCGTTTCACTGCCAACACTGCTTAAAGGCGGGACATAATGGATAAGTTACGTAGACCGTGAATTTAAAGCTAGCTGTGAGTTAGAGCGGGAACAAGTTTGATTCTGTATCTTCTGGATCAACTTGGATGCGGAGTTAAAACAATAACAAGCTACACATATTTCGTTGCACCATTACTAATCTGACCGTCTTTCATCTACAATTGAGACGAGTCAAGGGAGACGTGTTAAAGTGGTCGTTCGACCCGCTAGAAATATTAACCAAATCTCCCTAAAATTTAATCTGCTGTTTTTAAAAATGCTAGGATACGTTAAGTAAAGTAGTGCTGGATGTACAAAAAAAAAAAAATAAATAAATAAAAGAGAGGGTGGTCAGGATTTGAAAAACCTTTTATCCTAAGGTTACTTGTTCAGGACCGACCAAGGGTTAAACACTGATTAATTAAGATGTTAGACTTATACTCTTTTACTCTTTTATCTTTTTCAGTCATTTGACTGCAGCCATGCTGGAGCACCGCTTTTAGTCGAGCAAATCGACCCCAGGACTTATTCTTTGTAAGCCTAGTACTTATTCTATCAGTCTCTATTGCCGAACCGCTAAGTTACGAGGACGTAACACACCAACATCGGTTGTCAAGCGATGTTGGGGGGGGGGACAAGCACAGACACACAAACATATACACACACATATATATACATATGTACGACGGGTTTCTTTCAGTTTCCGTCAACCTAATCCACTCACAAGGCTTGGTCGGCCCGAGGCTATAGTAGAAGACACTTGCCCAAGGTGCCACGCAGTGGGACTGAACCCGGAACCGTGTGGTTGGTAAGCAAGCTACTCCTGCGCCTTATGTTCAGATTTCAAAATAGCTTTTAATATTTACTGTTGCTAAGGCAGCGAGCTGACAGGATCGTTAAGCACGGACGGTATTTCGTCCGTCTTTACGTTCTGAGTTCAAATTCAGCCGAGGTCGACCTTGCTTTTCATCCCTTCGGGGTCGATAAAAAAAAAACTACGAGTTGAGTACTGGGGTCGATATAATTGATTTACCCCACCCGAAATTGCTGGCCTGGTGCCAAAATCTGAAACCAATATTAGCTGCTGCTGTTGCTGCAGCTGTTGCTGCTATCAAGATTTCTTTCTATGCCCCGCCCCCACCTGTCATTTCAAGCCGTATTACACACCCGATAAACGAATCGTTTCCTCAAACAGGACGAATTGTTATGCTGCAGGTGGGCCGAGAAAGCAATCACCGAGCTTCATTTAAAAATATCTCATCTTCTCAGTGTAACACGCAGGTGGAAATGGCGATTACAGGGTCCCTGAGTTGGCAACGGTGATCAGGGAGTTTGTTCTTTCACAAAAATTGTGGGGACAAACAACACCCGCCTTCTGTTCCCGTGGGAATGTCTTTTTTCCGCTCTGCATATTCAAGTTAGCACCTGCTTAGACCTGTATACATACATATATATATATATATATATATATATATATATATATATATATATATATATATATATACATACATACATACACACACACATACATACATACATACATACATACATCGTAGCTGTATATTTTTAGCAGATATACATACATACATGGTGGTGGTGGATCTCCACCGTTCAACGATGAGGATTTACTAGTTCGATCAAACGAACCTCCCCCTCCTCCTCTTCCTCCTCCTGCTCCTGAACGAAGTCTAAATAAATGAACATTCCACATACACGTGGACCCTTAACGTGATTCTCAGCTAGAATCCATGTTCACTTTACTCTCAGAATTCAATGCAAAACTTATCCAACGAGTTTCAGTACAGTTTTCCTCAAAGGAAGAATCGACTCAAGGCTATAGAAAATAGCAACACATTCGGATTGAATCTGGGTACTCAGAGTTTCCAAGTGAACTAATGATATATATATATATATCATTAGTTCACTTGGAAACTATATATATATATATATATATATATATATCATTAGACACGGTATGATCGAATAGTTAAGAATTTCAATTGGCAACTATGAGTACTGTGGTTCAATCCTACTGTACTGCATATTGAGGTTGAGCCATTTTCTATGGCATTGGATCGATTGTTCCCTAGTAATAGAAATTCAGTATATTCCTCTTAGTTTTGTATGTAATACAATTTTAATCTTCGGATTTTTTTAATATGCTAGACCACTGGTTTTAATTGATTAATATCAATTTCTACCCTCATTAATAAATTTATATATATATATATATATATATATATATGTGTGTGTGTATGTATGTATGTATGTATGTATGTATGTATGTATGTATGTATGTATGCATTGGGTCCGGTGACTAAATTGTCGTCTAAATTACGCAAAAATGAAAATAGCACTGATATCTCATTTTAACAGATATATTTTACCAAAATTACATAAAAATATCTTGAAATACTAAAGAGTAAATTTATTCAATAAAACCACCATTGGCTTCTACCATGGCCTCCAGACGACTTCAGAATCTCCTGCAACTCTTCTGGACGGTCTCCTTGTTGAAGTTGGTGAATGCTGCCATAATCCTTACCTTTAGTTCATCTTTTGTGATAAAAGGAGTTGATGAATAATGTTCCTCCACTGTTGCATCTGCTTAATCCATCCGTCTCCAATGACGGAATACTCGGCCTATAGAATCCTCACTCGGCATGAAGTTCCAATAGCTGGGATGTTCTAGAAACAGCTGTTAGAGACTATATACACCTTTTTATTATATAGCCAAATTAGATGTCCTTGTCAAATTTAGCCAAACCGTCTGCCTCCACATTTCTGTTTTAATCTATATATACATGGTGTTCAGAAAGTCTCTCCGCAGTAAGTATTTTATTGCAAAATAAATATTTATAAGATGCTATAAGACTACAAAAGAATATATTAGACTTTACAAGACTATAAAAACTTTATGAGAGGTGTTGAAAGTGTCGTCCTTCATATTCAATTTATAAGTTGACTCTTCTACACATGTTTTGAAATACATCTTGGAGAGTCTGACTCTTGTGGAGTAAGGATGAAAGAAACTTCACTGCGGAGAGACTTTTTGAACACCCTAGCCTTGGTCACGTGTGTGCGGCTGCTATTTCTTTTCGTTCTTGGAATCACCAAGCTCGCACGTACTTCTTTGCCCCTCCTGTACGTGCTTCACAGCGTTCGAGACATACACACTTCGCGTCTGGCTGTAAAGACTTTTTGTTTGTTTATTTCACCGTTTCGTTTTCCTGTCTTGTTTTCCGTCCGCCACTACCCTCCACGAAAACAATTTAATTTGTGTTCGTGGGAAGAACCATTTTAACGATGCGTACTGCCTTAATTCTTCGAAACGCCGGAGTTTTAATGATGGCAGCTGATGAAGGGGATGTTTCTATGTGGCCTGCTTGTTTGTTGCACCTTGTTTACCATTTTTGTCCTTGTTCTTTTGCCACGTCATGTACCCAGTTATGTATCTATATGTATATGTGGATGAACGTATATACATACATGTACATATATATGCATATACTCATATATTGTTTATATATATATATATATATATACAGTGTTGGCCAAAAGTCACCCGGCAGTAAATCAAAATTCCATAAATACTTAATATTTAATGTTATTTATTATTCCAGTTGTGAACAATATACAGCAAATTATTTGATAGTAGAAAATCTATCCATCATAGTGGTATGGCTTTTTAAAAGACCTCTAATATTAGAAGCGGAAAAGAGAAGAAGAAACCTTGAATAACGGATTGTTATCCACAGGGCACAGAGCTCGGGCCAAGCACATGCAACTGTGATAGCAGAGGCCCTCAAAGACCAGCTGGTCGTGTTAACCTGGGCAGTGGATTTATTGTGCCCCCTATCATACTGTACAATCCACCCAGATAAGCTTTACAACAGTTTCAGTTGCCCCCCCCCCCAGCCCCTGTGTAACTCACAAAGCCTGGATCGATAGAAGACACTTGCTGCCTGCTTGTCTCTCTCTCTCCCTCTCTCAATCAATCAATCAATCAATCAATCAATCAATCTGTCTGTCTGTCTGTCTATCTATCTATCTATCCATCTATCTATCTATCTATCTATCTATCTATCTATCTATCTATCTATCTATCTATCTATCTATCTGCCTCTGCCTGTCTCTGTTCTTCTATCTCTCTTCTCTCTTTCTCGCTCATATTTGCTTTTTGAAAACAAATGCTTGAAACTTATTTGTCAGTGGACCATAGAGCGAAATATGAGTTTACTTTTCCATATCAAACATCGCAGGTATAAAGCAGATACTTATACACTGAGTTGAATCTGAAAGGAAATTAAAAGAAACCTCGAAAAAAACAAATCGAAAAATAAAAAGAAAACTCCTTTGATTATCAGCCATGCGTTGTGTATAAGTTTTTATCTAAAATTTGAATCGCTAAACTTACGGAAGCACATAAATATAGTTTCATATACAAAAAAACATTTGTTTTTGTTTCGTGATGTGTTCGTAAATTAACTCTTGTATGCGGTTATTGTTAAACATAAATATATCTCCGTTTGCAACTTTTTCGCTATTCTTATAACGGATAAATAATCGTCTAATCTCGCGCTACTCAAAGTTGATCGTAGTGCCCCCTGGTGGCGTAGGAAAATTTTATTGACGACAAAGGAGTGCAGTAGGGCGAGTAATACATTGCTGTCGTATTTTAGTCCCTTATCTCTTATCTAAATATTAACTTCAAAATAAGTTATTTAAATGTAATATTCGTAGCGACTTTAACATGGCCGTCGGTTCCAACGGACTCTGCTGCGATTTTTTAACTCCTGTAGCTAATTAACGATGCAGAGGAGATGTCCTCTTGGGGTTAAAAAATCGCAGTAGAGCCCGTTCGAACGGACAGCCATATTGACCCATTAAGACCTGTCCTATAAATAGGACACTAAATGAGAACATTAAATAACGTCCTTATTCTATCGGTCGCTATTGCTGAACCGCTAAGTTACGGGCACGTAAATACACCAGCATCGATCGTCAAGCGATGGCGGGGGGACAAACACAGACGCACAAACACACACACACACACATATGTATATATACGACGGGCTTCTTTCAGTTTCCGTCTACCAAATCCACGCACAAGGCTTTGGTCTGCCCGATGGTATAGTAGAAGACACTGGCCCAAGGTGTCACGCGGTGGGCTGAACCCGGAACCATGTGGTTGGTAAGCCAGATACTTACCACACAGCCAAGCATGCGTAAATAAATTTTACCAATTTTTATATACTTTTTGAGAATAGTAATTTGGAAATCAGTGAAGTTGCAACATGGCGTTAAGGAACTTGGTTAAAAAGTAAATTCAGCTAGAACAAAAAAAGCCAAGATTCTCCATAACATTTTTTAATTGAGTTAGTTTTCAAAATGTACCTTCATGTTCTGGGAATCATCTGGAAATATAAAGTAGCAAGCTGGTAGAATCGTTAGCACACTGGGCATTCCGTCCGTCCTTCCGTTCTGAGTTCAAATCCCGCCGAGGTCGACTTTGCCTTTCATCTTTTGGGGTCGATAAAATAAGTACCAGCTAAGCTTAAGCACAGGGGTCGATGTACTTGACTTTCTCCCTCCCCCGAAATTGCTGGCCTTGTGCCAAAATTAGAAACCAATATTTATTGGGAAACGTGCAGCGAGGTGGTAGAATCGTATGCACGCCGGGTAAAATGCTTAGCGGCGTTCTGAGTTCAAATTTCGCCGAGGTCGACTTTGATTGTAATTCCTTCGAGATCGATTAAATAAGTAGCAGCCGAGTACTTGCTGACCTTGGGCTAAAATTTGAAAAGAATATTTATTGTGAAATTCGCAGCGAACTGGCAGAATTGTTGCCGCGCCGGACAAAATGCTTACCCCACCTCTGAAATTGCTGGCCTCGTGCCAAAATCTGAAACCAATTTTGTAGGGAAATGTTATTTTAAGCATTCCATATTTTAAAGTCATGGAATGGCTCTATACCAGAACTCACTTCGTGACAATTAACATGTTGGCATTAATATTTTGTGGGGCGAAGGGGGCGAGCTGGCAGAAAATTGAACCCCTTAATCCATTGGCCCCCTCCCCAAAAATTTCGGGCCGTGTGCCTAGAGTAGAAAAGAATATATACGGCCCTTAAGGCGGTGAGCTGGCAGAAACGTTAGCACGCCGGGCGAAATGCTTAGTATTTCGTCTGCCGTTACGCTCTGAGTTCAAATTCCGCCGAGGTCGACTTTGCCTTTCATCCTTTCGGGGTCGATTAAATAAGTATCAGTTACGTACTGGGGTCGATCTAATCGACTTAATCCCTTTGTCTGTCCTTGTTTGTCCCCTCTGTTGTGGGCAATAAAGGAATAAGAAACGTTAGGACGCCGGGTGAAATGTTTAGCGGTATTTCGTCTGTCTTTACGTTCAGAGTTCAAATTCCGCCGAGGTCGACTTTGCCTTTCATCCTTTCGGGGTCGATAAATTAAGTACCAGTTGCGTACTAGGGTCGATCTAATCGACTGGCTCCCTCCCCTCAAAATTTCGGGCCATTGTACCTAGAGTAGAAAGGAATATTTTGTGGGGGTGTTTAATTCTGATGAATCGCCGCAAGGGGGCATTGGCATAACGCTTGTAATAGAAAGGAAATGACAGTAAAAAGTGAATATTCAAGAACCAAGGATTCTTGGATTTACCATCAATAAATAATGGTTCCATTCTTTCTTGTATCTTACCATTTCTCTAATTCTTATTCTTTTTACTTTTCTGGCTTTCGTTATTACAATTCTCTTTTTTTTTCTCTCTTTCACTCTCCCTCTCTCTCCCTTTCTCCCTTCTCTCTCTCTCTCTCTCTCCTTTTCTCTCTTTCACTCTTCCTCTCTCTCCCATTCTCCCCCTCCTTCTCTCATTCCTTCCACCTCTTTCTGCATCCCGTCTCTCTCTTCCTTTTCTCTCTTCTTCCTTCCCATCTCTCTCTCTCTCTCTCTCTCTCTCTCTCTCTCTCTACTCCACCTCACCCCTTCTGTCTTCCCTTCTCCTCTCTCCTCCATCCTCTCCCTCCCTCCTCACCCCTCGTCACCCCCTTCTCCCCTTCTCTCTCTCCCTCTCTCCTCCATTGATCACAAACCAACCACACTTTTCCACTGTCACTAGGAAGATAAAAAAACGAGAAATTGTAAACAACATATCACGCCCTGTGTCAGACGATGTCTGCCAGTATACGGGTGTGTGTGTGCGTGTGTGCGTGTGTGTGTGTAGATACATGTGCGTGTATATATATATATATATATATATATACACACACACATATGTGTATATATATGCACACACACACACACATGCGCATATGTATATATATATATATATGTATATGTATATATATATATATATATATATATATATATATATATATATATATATATATATATATATATACATATATATATATATATATGCATATATACATACATACATACATATATATATATATACATATACACACACACGCGTGCATATATATATATGTATGTGTATGTATGTATATATATATATATATATATATATATATATATATATACATACATATATATATATATATATATGTATCTATATACACATATATATGTATATATATACATATATATGTATATATATATATATATATATATATATATATATACACACACATATACACATACGCGCGCGCGCACACACACACGTACATACACACACACACATATATATACATATGTATATACACACATATATATATATGTATGTATGTACATGTATATGTGCATACCATTGTTATATGTACTCATTATAATGATATCTGTTTCTAAATATAATCTGTGTATGAGCCTTTGCGACTGTCTAACATGTGTGTATGTGTGTGTGTGTGTGTATGAGTTATGTGTGTGTGCGTGTGCTTGTGAGTTATGTGTGTGAGTGTGTCTATAGACACCATAGCTATCTCTAGGAAGCACGGTGCTAAACAGCTAAAATAACAGTGATATACGTATTAAAACGACATAATTGCTTTACACTATTAAGCAACGTCTCGCACACGCACGCACACACACACACACACACACACACATACACACACGACAGACACACACATACACACACACGCGCGCACAACTGCACACTCCTAGCAAAGGTGAGAGCTGTTTGCAACACTCGCACTTCGAATAATTGGAGGCTGAGATGAAAGCAAAATGGCGTTGCGGAAAAAATAGCTTCCCCTCCGTTATCAATTTTGCTCGACTATTTCCTCCTTGTACAACCACCATTTCCATACATGCACTCGAAGGGTGTAGACATTCATACTGGAACTCAACCCCGCCCCCGTGTCGCTGTTCTCGTTAACCACCACACTTCTCTACACACACCTAATCTATACACGCTCTATTCTATACACACAGTATATACATAAATTAGATACAGCCATTGGTGCATTTACCTTCTATGCTCTTATGTCAGCATCTGGGATTTTTCTTAGAGGTGTGTGTGTGTGTTTGAATACATTTATATGTGAGAGTATACACACACGCACAATCACATACACATATATGTATATACCTGAACATATACAGTCTTATATATGTGTATGTGTGTGTGTGTGTGTGCGTAGTTATGTATTTAAATATAATTAAGGGATGAAATCATTAAAAATTTTATCAGTGGCCAGAATATAAAACAGACCTATTTAGGTAAATTCATATATAGAGATTTATAATCTTTTCTGCTCTAGGCACAAGGCTCGAAATATTTGGGGAGTGGGCCAGTCGACTAGATCGACCCACAGTAATCAACTGGTACTTAATTTATCGGCCTCGAATGGATGAAAGGCAAAGTTGACCTCGGGGGAATTTGAACTCAGAACGTAAAGACAGACGAAATAACACTAAGCATTTCGCCTGGCGTGCTAACGTTCCTGCCAGCTCGTCGCCTTATATAGAGATTTATAATAGTATAAAATACAATTATAATTAAGGGCACACAGGCTACTGTGCCTATATGCTAAAGATAGACGCTAAATCCGTCCAACCACTCTAAATCAACACGTTATAAGTTACAGATGTAAATATATATTTACACACAAACACACACACACACACACTCACACACACACACACACACACACACACACACACACACACACACACACACACATATATATATATATATTCGTTATTAGCAACGGAAGCAATGTTAGTTCAAAATAGCAACTTATAGATCATGTTTGAAGCCGATGTATACTGTTGAAAGCCTACTAAACTGCGGTATTTGTCCCGAGAGAGCATTTTGTATAGAGGTATAGTGTTAAAAAGCACAGAAATATTTCAGAAGCAGACAAAACTTGTCCAGCATCGGTGGTTACAGTGTAAATACGTATTTCTGCTTCTTTGAACGTCATCAATAGCAAGGATTTTTTCCCTCCTTTATCTCACAAATCAATAACTAGAAGCGGCAGCCGAAAAATCCTCCACGATATGCCACCTTTGATAAACGCCCGCACACAAGAAGACATATGATCTTATCGTTTTATTCATTTTAATTTTTCTTTGCTGTTGCACTCAGTTTCAATCTTGACTATGGCACGTTGTTGAAGTGTTTATCGCTCGGTTTGCGTCAACTAAAGCCTTGTTAGTGCAAGGTTTTAGTCAACCAGGGCTTACCGGTTAAGTCACGGTGCCACGGAGTGAAATCGAATCAAGGATCGTGTGGTTAGGAAACAAACGTCTTACCACACAGCCACGCCTGCGCCTAATTGTTCATATAAGTTAGCGTATTTGTACATATATGCATATGCGCCTGTGTGTGTATGCGCATGTGCGCGCGTGTATATGCGCGTGTGCGTGTGATTATGAATGTGTTTCTAACGAAGCAGTATTTCACTGCAGCAGCCATTTTCACGGTAGTCAGATATTTCTCCACTAAAAAAATGTGTTTTGTCATTCTAGAAGAATGAAGACGACAAAGGAATCTCTTGGCAATGGTCGGCCATTAAATACTATTAGAAGGGAGGTAGCTACCCACCCCTTCCTCTCTCTCTCCCTCACTATATCAGTCTCTTTCTTCTTCTCTCTCCCCTACATACATTCCTCTAAATTCTCTTCTCTCTTATGTGTGCGTGTGTGCGTGCGGGTGTGTGTATATGTGTGTATGCTATTTTATGTCAGTGTATATGTATATATTGTGAGTGTATATTAATATATGTATGTATGTATGTATGCATGTATTTATGCATGCATGCATGTATCTATATATGAATGCGCGTATATATCTATGTATGTAAATGTATGTATCTATATATATGAATGCATGTATATATATTATATATATATACACACATATATATGTACATACAAACACACTCACACACACACACACACACACACACACACACACACACACACACACACACATATATATATATATATATATACAAAGAAGGAGAGACAGATTGATATACATACATACGCACTTATGTATGTATGCATCTATGTATATGAATGTATGTACATATATTATATATGGGAGAATGTACGAAAAAACAACAACAGACGAGGACAGGTGGTGTAAATAACAAAAGGATATACACACACATACATATATATATATACATTCATACATATATATACATATGCATATATATATATGTATGTATGTATGTGAGTGTGTGTATGTATGTACGGCATAGGCTGGACAGTTGGACAGTTTCTAATGGGGTAGAGGATTGCGTTGAGCACTAATTCCCGCTTGGATATAGTATATATACATATATTATATCCATAAATATATATATTTTAATAAACATGTACACTTACACTGGCGCGCACACGCAGAGAAAAAAGAGAGAGAGAAAGAAATTTGAATTGAGAGAAAGAGAGTTAAACAGGTGTAAAATGAATTTACCTGTGCGAGTTTTATAAACATATATTTATGTTAATTGTACAAACTGACGATTCTAAATTCATTCACTAATTACTCCACTTCCACACAGACAATGGAGGTCAGTTGGGAGAAGATAACCCAGAGCTATACCTTGAGAAGGATTTTTATGGACTTTACTAAAAATGTAAAGTCCCTTCGCGAGTCATATAAATCCGTAAGGGCCGGCTTCCCAGTTTCAATGGCGTATGTATTCCCCTCATGGACGAGACGCTAGTCCGTCGCAGGATTTTAAATTTTGCCAGTTGAGTAGAGTGGAGCAACGTGAAATGAAGTGTTTTGCTCAAGCACGCAACGCATCGTCCGCTTCAGGAATTGAAACTACTATCTGACGATCATGAATCCAACACCCGAACCACTAAGCCACGCGCCTCCACATACCTGAAAATTGCAAGCCGGAGTACTCCTTTATGAAACTTGCTCCAAATAAACAGTAAACCCGTTAATTATTTTTCCTTATGGTGTGTGAATAAAAAAAATTTGATAGATGGAGTTTGCGATACTACCGTGAAAGAACCTCTTGTATGGTGCTTTTGGTGCTAATATAGCCACATCCTGCGTTCTAACACTTTTAAGTAGGGATGGATATTACCTCTTGGTATTAATACTGTTTCTGGTGCCACTAATAGTTTTTATTTAATAATCCCACTGGCTATTTGCCTAATTGGATGCTGTGATTTTATGTACATCGTTGCTATGCGCAGCAGTTGGGCGTCTAACACTGACAAGGCCAGGGTCACGTATTCTGGTGAAAGCGGTGATTTGTGCTCCACTAGTGATGTAAGCAAGAGTGTTTATATGCACCAGAAGCCCATATGAGCGGTTCTCTCATGGTAGCTATCGCAGTATTCTGTGTTCTAACACAACATCCGCTTTTACGTAGGAGGTAAGTGTTACCTTTTGGTATTAATACTCTTTCTGTCGCTAGCAATTATATATATATATATATATATATATATATATATATGCATTTTTTAAATTCTTTTATTCTTTTACTTGTTTCAGTCATTTGACTGCGGCCATGCTGGAGCACCGCCTTTAGTCGAGCAAATCGACCCCAGGACTTATTCTTTGTAAGCCTAGTACTTATTCTATCGGTCATTTTATATATACACACGACGGGCTTCTTTCAGTTTCCGTCTACCAAATCCACTCACAAGGCTTTTGGTCGGCTCGAAGCTATAGTAGAAGACACTTGCCCAAGGAGCCACGCAGTGGGACTGAACCCGGAACCATGTGGCTGGTAAGCAAGCTACTTACCACACAGCCACTCCTGTGTGTGCGTATGTACACGCTTATATATATATATATGCTTATATATACATTTCTGTGTTATGTTTTGTTTGTCATTGTTTGTGTATATATTTATGTGTCCACACGAGTTTTTATTTCTTTTTTTTTTTATATATTTGTTTATATGCTCACTTGCTTCTGTTCAATTTGGTAAGCGGCCAAGCAGTGTTCGGTTCTTATCTCTTGTATAACGATTCGAATTACTGGTAGGGTTACCTTCGTAGAAGAAATGAGACTGTAAGGCCCGGCACCGTAGTTCATTACATCTGACTGTGGTTTTTGCTTGCGTCACTCATTGGATCGCGGCCATGCTGGGGCATAACGGGTTTTTTTTTTAGTCGAACGAAACCACTTAACACTTTCTTTTCTATCGGTTTCGTTTGTTGAGCTGCGAAGTTACAGAAACGTAAACAAACCAGCACCGGCAGTCAAGCGGTGATGGGGGATAAACACAAGCACAAAGGCACGCGCACACGCACACACACACACACACACACACACACACACACACACACACACACACACACACACACACACAAGAAGCTTCTTTCAGTTTCCACTCACTAAGCTTTGGTCGACTCGGGGCTATAGGGTAAGGCACTTGCCTTAGGTGCCACGCTGAGGTACCGAACCCGGAACCACGTGGTTGGGAAACAAGCTTCTTACCACTCGGTCATGCCTGCGTATTTATATTTATGTTATTATGGATATGTGTGTATATGTTAGTACGCCGAGCGAAATGCTTAGCTCTGAGTTCAAATTTCGCTGAGGTCGACTTTGCCTTTCATCCTTTCGGGGTCGATAAATTAAGCACCAGTTTCGTACTGGGGTCGATCTACTTGACTGCCCACCCCACAAAAGAAATTAGGGATTTGTGCCCAGAATAGAAAAGAATATATTTTGTATATAAGCATACGTGTATATGTGAATGTTTATGCATATGAATTTGGTTGTAAACCTCTGTTTTCATCACCTGTGTGTGTGTATGCTTTTGTTTCAGGTGCGATGAAGACGAAACTCCGAAGTCACAGTCAAAGCTTTGCTTGTAAAAGTTTGGCGACGCGTAATCACGGAGGTGTGAGTTCGAGTCTCATAGCCGGCCGCCAACACTCTTTTCTGCAAAATAGGGGTAGCTTATCCTGTCCAGGCTATATTATTAGCATTATCCTGCGTTTGAGAATTTAAAATCATTTCTTTAGCTTATTAATTCATCAATTTGAAATTAAATTGTTTTTATATAGAACATCACATAAAAAATATAAACGCGTGTATGTATGTATGTACGTACGTACGTATGTGTGTCTGTGTGTGTGCATATATACATAATACATACATGCATGCATAAACATATATGTATGTATATGCTTATATGTATGTGTATATGTGTATACATCTACACACACGTATTGAATGGCGGGGTGGAAGGATTTGTCCATTCGAACGTGTTTTCTTTCTTCATTCATTGTGTGCGGAAGAAGGCAACCACGAAGAGATTATGAAGTGGTTGTCGTCTGGAGAAGACGCAGGCGATCACTCCACCACCACCTCCTCCACCACCACCACCACCTCCTCCACCACCACCACGACCAACAACAACAACAACAACAACAACAACAACAACACCACCACTACCAGCAACAACAACAACACCGCCACCACTACTACGCCACCACAACCACCACCACAACCACCACCACCACCACCGCCACCACATTCACCACCACCACCAACAACAACAACAACAACAAGAACACCACCACCATCACCACCACCACCACCTCCACCACCACCACCACCACCTCCACCACCACAATCACCACCACCGCCACCGCCAGCACCACTACTACGCCACCGCCACCGCCCCCACCAAAACCTCCCCCATCGTCGTCATCGACCCCCCCCCCCTTCCCGGCCCCCAGCAATACCTCCACATACCTACAGATATCTGTGTTGTTACGGCTTACTCGACACGCGAACGAGAAACAATGAGCTCAGTCATTTTGCTTTTTTTGAAACGTCACAAAAGGTTTCAAACACAAAAAACACTAATTTAACGAAGATCCTCTCGGTTTATCTCGCACCGACCAGATGTCCTTTGAATGTCTTAGTTTCAATAAACCACTTGCGTAGCCTGGCTTTCTTCGTCGTCGCCCTCTCCGCAATCACATCGCCATTGCCGATATGGCCTTGGGCTAAACTGAAACAATGACAGCCACGACAACACCGTCAGCAACCACAATGAAAGTGAGATGCATAACCCGTTGATATGGCAGTCAAATGTGTCTCATATCGCTTTACTCTTTACTCTTTACTCTTTTACTTGTTTCAGTCATTTGACTGCGGCCATGCTGGAGCACCGCCTTTAGTCGAGCAAATCGACCCCAGGACTTGTTCTTTTGGAAGCCTAGTACTTATTTTATCGGTCTCTTTTGCCGAACAGTTAAGTGACGGGGACGTAAACACACCAGCATCGGTTGTCAAGCGATGGTGGAGGGATAAACACAGACACGCAAACACACACACACACACACACACACACACACACACACACACACACACACACATATATATATATATATATATATATATATACGACGGGCTTCTTTTCAGTTTCTGTCTACCAAATCCACTCACAAGGCTTTGGTCAGCCCGAGGCTACAGTAGAAGACACTTGCCCAAGGTGCCACGCAGTGGGACTGAACCCGGAAGCATGTGATTGGTAATCAAGCTACTTACCACACAGACACTCCTACCCGTCCGCCAGAGAAAGGGGTGGACACAACTGATGTGTTCATAAATATGCAATGTCTGTGGAAATGATGGGATGGTCGTGGCTGGAGCGCCTTTGATCTGTTTAGCCAGGATTGAACTGAAGTCTAAAAACTGCTATTATGGTTTATAATAATTGTTTCAAATTTTGGCAAAGGACAGGCAGTTTAGAGGGGAGGGTGTGTAAATCAATTACATCGACCTCAGTGCGTAACTGGTACTTAATTAATCGACCCCCAAAGTCGACCTCGGTGGAATTTGAACTCAGAACATAAAAACGGACAAAATGCCGGTAAGCATTTTGTCCGGCGTGTTGGACATTCTGCCAGCTCGTCGCCCTATCATGGTTTCTGATATTAACATTGGCCATGGTAGAATCGGTAGCACGCCGGACGAAATGCATAGCGGCATTTCGTCCGTCTTTACGTTCTGAGTTCAAATTCCGCCGAGGCTGACTTTGCCTTTCATCTTTTGGGGTCGCTAAATTAAATATCAGTGAAACACTAGGGTTGATGTAATCAACTTATCACGTCCCCCGAGATTGCTGGCCGTGTGCTAATATTTGAAATCGATAGTAACATAGTCCTTCCACCACCACCCACTATTCACCACCCCGATGCTTTGGAAGGAAAATACAGTGAATTTGATCAACCCATATGTATTACTGGTACTTACAGTTACATATCGTCACAGCATACACACACGCTCATTACTGTCACATACATACATACATGCAATTACTCTATCCAGATTACAAGTTCAGGTTTATACCCGTAATTATTGGGGCCCTGGGATATGTAACACACTGCCTAAATACCAATCTTGAGAAATTAGGCTTGACAAAGCCAGAAAGGAGAAAGCTAATTCGAAGACTACAGATCGAATCCACCACTGGAACTGTAAAAATCTGTAAAACTTTCCAGGAGTTTATCATTTAAATATATATGAGCATGTCTAGATATGCAACTATATGCATGAGAATTCATACATACATACATACATAATCCTGTTATTCATGTTGAAATTCCAATGAAGGAGCCTTGAATCTAGGTTAGAAACCGGCTCTTTCTTTGTTGGCAAGAAATAAAGCTGAACAATGACATACATACATACATACATACATACATACATACATATACAATCATCTACACATACGATATCTAATTCTTATCGTTGCAAGCCACACACACACACACACACGCACACACACGCACACACACGCACACACTCATTTCTTCACTCGTCCATCTTACACGAACGCACGCATACTTCCTCGCCACACATACAAACATACACACGGACGCACATACAGCAATACAAGCACAAACATATACACATGGTTGCAAGTAAGGATGTAATCACATCTAATCTCGTGAAACAAAAAGAGAAGCCGAACGTAGATACACACACACAAACACACACTTTTAAAAGGACCCGCACATATACACATATACATCCACGCACTCATACATGCATACATACATACACACACAAATATATTCTTGCACGCAAACAGTGCAGTATAATGATTTGACAAACCATATATAAGCTATAGACATCACTTGCACGCATACATACACACACACATATACACATACATATACACACATACATACACACACGCACATATACAAACATACATGCGTAGATACATATACACAAGCATGCATACATACAGACAAACAGACAGACTGATGATCACACTCCGGCAGCACGCAAACGCTATCATAATCTCATGCACTAGAATTCACACACGTACACACACACACACACACATAAACACACACACACACACACACACACAAACCAGAAATATATTTCCAAGGCACGCACACAGACACACACATACACGCACGCACACACACACATGCATACACACACACACACGCACTCGCACACACAAACCAGAAATATACCCCCGGGCCACGCGTACAGACACACACACACACACACACACACACACACACACACATGCACACACACATACATATGCACACGCACACGAACATAAAGCAGAAATATACCCCCGGGGCACGCGCACACACAGACACACAGACACACACATACGCTATATGTAATAACCCCTTTACGTCAACCCATCCCGCATCAAACGCATACGACTGGCCCTCTCTGACGGTTGGTCCCCCCATCATTTGTGGTCCTCGGTTAATGAAGGATGCTGGCAGAACTTAGGAAAGCAATCTGTTACGCATCATTTATACCTGTGTGCGTGAGAGAGAGAGAGAGAGAGAGAGAGAGAGAGAGGGGGGACAGAGAGAGAGGGAGAGAAACAGAGAGACAAAGACAGAAACGGACAAACAGACAAAGTGGGAGAGAGTTGGAGAGAGAGAGAAAGAGAAAGACAGAGACAGAAAGAGACAGACATACAGAAAGGGGGACAGTGAGAGAGGGAGAGAAAGAGAGAGAGAGAGAGAGAGAGAGAGAGAGAGAGGGGACAGAGAGAGAGAGGGAGAGAAAGAGAGAGACAGAGAGAGACAGAGACAGAAACGGACAAACAGACAAAGAGGGAGAGAGTTGGAGAGAGAGAGAAAGAGAGAGAAAGAGAAAGACAGAGACAGAAAGAGACAGACATACAGAAAGGGGGACAGGGAGAGAGGGAGAGAAAGAGAGAGACAGAGACAGAAACAAACAGACAGACAGAGAGAGGGAGAGAGTTGGAGAGAGAGAGAGAGAAAGAGAGGATGGAAGGGCGAGAAATCGAGGGGGAGAATAATCGTGTGCATCTTTTACCATTTGCTTGGTTGGTCATTAGACTGCGGCCATGCGCACACATCCACACATCAAAGCCCCTAGCTCCTATCCACACGCGCACACTTACACACTCTCACATACATACACGCATGCGCACGCACACCTTCGTTTTGGGATCACCAATACTTCATTATCTCCCCTTTTTCCTATCTCTCCTGTCCAACTACTTTTTTCCAACCAGTCGCCATGATTGACCGCTAAACCTCAAAGTTTTTTTTAAAGCATTTTTTTGGTTTGATCGTTCTCTTATTTTGCATTTGAGATATTTGGACGAAGCTACCGTTAGCGTTGTTAACTTTTATTCAGACCATTGTACAAACTTGGATTTTTCAGAGAATTTAACAAATGGTAAACCGTATTTACGAAACCAGTTGCGAATTTGTATGTTTACTAGCTTTCCGAAATTTAAAAACAAGCCCGTCTTATATATATGTGTGTGTGTGTGTCTGTGTTTGTTCCCCCACCATCCCTTGAGAATCGATGTTGGTGTGATTACGTCTCCGTAACTTAGCAGTTCGGCAAAAGAGACCGACTGAATAAGTTACTAGACTTACAAAGAATAAGTCCTGGAGTTGATTTGTTCGACTAAAGGCGGTGCTCCAGCATGGACGCAGTCACATGCCTAAAGCATGTAAAAGAATATATATATATATATGTGTGTGTGTGTGTATGTATATATATATGCATGTATGAATGTATGTATGTATGTATACGCTTATATGCTTATGTTGGCACTCCGTCGCTTACGACGTCGAAGGTTCCAGTTGAACCGATCAACAGAACAGCCTGCTCGTGAAATTAACGTGCAAGTGGCTGAGCACTCCACCACAGACACGTGTACCCTTAACATAGTTCTCGGGAATATTCAGCGTGACACAGTGTGACAAGGCTGACCCTTTGAATTACAGGCACAACAGAAACAGGAAGTAAGAG
Source organism: Octopus bimaculoides (assembly GCF_046866305.1). NCBI lineage: Eukaryota > Metazoa > Mollusca > Cephalopoda > Octopoda > Octopodidae > Octopus > Octopus bimaculoides. The sequence continues at coordinate 8,366,748 of NC_142933.1, forward strand.
TGAGAGAAAGTTGTGGTGAAAGAGTACAGCAGGGTTCGCCACCATCCCCTGCCGGAGCCTCGTGGAACTTTAGGTGTTTTCGCTCGATAAACACTCACAACGTCCGGTCTGGGAATCGAAACCGCGATCCTATGACCGCGAGTCCGCTGCCCTAACCACTGGGCCATTGCGTCTCCACTTATATGCACATATATATATATATATACATACATACGTGTGTGTATATATATACGGTTATACACATATATATGTAACTATTGATATGTGAATATCTGTCTATCTATCCACCTATCTCCCTATCAACATTCGCACACACACACACACACACACACACACACTCACACACACACTCACACATGGTGACAAAAAGGAATAACAGAAGCATCTGTCATCTATATTTCCGCTTCTTACGATTGTCTCCCTCGTCCTTTAATCAAACCAAACAGAATGCTTTTCGATAACAGGACAGCCGCCGTCACTCACCACTGTTTACCAAAGAACAAAACCTTTTCAGAGTAAATTTAACTCCTCCATCTTGTTCAGACGATCATCACGTGACTACTTAAAAGCCATTGACATTACTGAGAACAAACAACGATTCAACTCTTGTCGCCATTTTGCTGGATTATCTATTCCTGTGTTCCAAGAAGACTTTGATAGTTGAATGCCAGGAGGCACGGCCAATATTTGCTGTTTCTTTAAAGAATCCCACAGGTGCATCGACTGCTTTCCCCCCCTTTGCTATTATTTCATGTATAATGTGCATTATCACATCCACAACAGATGGCCCGATGTCACCAAAGCCTGGTTTTATATTAATCCCGATACGAGAACTAGACTTAGTAATATTCAAATCGTATCCTTGGCGAGCAAATCGAAGAAGCTCTCTTTATGTGGTCGATTGATTTGCTAGAAATAATTGTCACAACTCTTTAAAAGATCATGAAAACAAAAAAGAATTCTTAGTTGTTGATATTCTAAAAATGCGACGATGGTCGTGTCTTGAATGCCTCTGATCATAGAGCTCCACTTACTTAGGGTTCAACAACAACAAATGCAGGCGCTATTTATATTATTTTTGAAGGTATCTTCCTCCTCTCCTTCCTCTTCCTCCTCTTCTTCATCTTCCTCCTCTTCTTCCTCCTCTTCTTCTTCCAACTCGTCTACCTCCTCCTCCTCCTCCTCCTCCTCCTCCTCCTCCTCCCCTACTACTACTACTACTACTACTACTACTACTACTACTACTACTACTACTACTCTTTCCCTCCTCTTTCTCCTCCTCTTTCTCCTCCTCTTTCTCCTCCTCCCTCCTCTTTCTCCTCCTCCCTCCTCCTTCTCCTCCTCCCTCCTCTTTCTCCTCCTCTTTATTATCTTTCTCCTCCTCTTTATTATCTTTCTCCTCCTCCTCCTTCTAATCTTCCTCCTTCTAATCCTCCTCTTTTCCCTTCACCTCTTCTTCCTCCCCCTTCTTCATCCTTCTCCTCCGTATCCTCCTCTTCCTCCTAAAAACACATCGATTTCTTTCTATATCACAAACCATTTATTATGAACGATGGTGATAAATGGTAGAAATCGGCAGAACGACGTAGCAAATGCCTTGTGGTATTTCTTTAGGTCCCTTTAGATTCTACATTCAATTTAACTTACACGATCGCAGGCGCCGCAAGAAATAGCAGCCAAAGGAACGGACACAGTATAGTATGTAGTCCTAGATAACCTCTAAGACAGATGGAATGGTTCACCTCAGTCAAATAAAAAAAAGTAAAAGAAAATAATCAATATTTTTTTCAAGATCGATTGACAATAATTCTTCAATGGAAATATATTACTCATTCGATTGCCTCCACAACAAGAATGGTTTCCCAGAGTAATGTGTTCGCTTTATGCAACCGAACGTGTTAAGTGCTACGCTCCATAGATTTTTATGGTTATCGGTCAGACACCAATATCTTTATCATTTCGTAGATTGAATAAGTATGAAGGATTTTATACCTCAGAGTTTGTTTGTGTATCGTAGATCTATGAAGTCACTGTAGTAGCAGTAGAATGCCAGAAAACCATTTTCTTAGACTCCTTTATGAACTGAGTTCAAATTTTGGTGTGGTTAAGCACTTTTTCTTATTCTGCAGTGGACGATGAATTATGAATCCAACATGGAGGTCGGAAAAAATTCGATTTTTCTCCTCTTATGAATTGGTTGCTCTTGTAATAAAGGTAGAAATAAATATTGCTTCAAATTTTCGCACAAGGCCAGCAATTTTAAGAGGAGGGAGTAAGTGGATTACACCAACTCCAGGGCTCAACTGCCACATATTTTTTCGACCCCCGAAAGGCAAAGTCGACCTCGATGGAATTTGAACTCATTTTGCCCGGTGTGCTAACGATTCTTTTTTACTCTAGGCACAAGGCCCAAAACTTTTGGGGATTTGAGCCAGTCGATTAGATCGATCCCAGTACGGAACTGGTACTTAATTTATTGACCCCGAATGGATAAACGGCAAAGTCGACTTCGGCAGAATTTGAACTCAGAACGTAAAGACAGACAGAATACCGCTAAGCATTTCGCCCGGCGTGCTAACGTATCTTTTCTACTCTAGACACAAAGTCCGAAATTTTTTTTTGTGGGGGGAGCCAGTCGATTAGATCGACTCCAGTACGCAACTGGTTTTCAATTTATTGACCCCGAAAGGATAAACGGCTAAGTCGACTTCGGCGGAATTTGAACTCAGAACCTAAGGACAGACAAAATGCCGCTATGCATTTCACCCGGCGTGCTAACGATTCTGCCAGCTCGCTGACTTAGGTTAGAAATAAGTATTATGTTGTTAATTAAGCCAAGGTTATCTCGGATCAAGTAGACCTAAGATCAAATCCATCCTTGACCACCCAGTATTTTTCCAGCTATTGTGTACATCGGACTCCTTATTACACTTTTCTTTTGTTATTAGAGGATACTTTGACTCTTATTAGTAGCAGATCGAGTGACAATTTAGACACCCGTTCATTGCATCGGGAGACCGCTATCGTTATGGCGACCAATGTTGTACAAAAACGAGCTTACACACCGAGATTGTGTCACGGTTTTAATAACCGGCGGCGACCATTCCACATCACTCCAGTCACAAACGATACCAGCACGAATATAAATGTCATTGTTTCTCATTTTCCTTCTCCAGACATATTGCTTCATCGTTCTGTTTATTTGAAAAGGGATCCAACCTTGTTGTAAGTATACAAGACACGAATTTCAAAACAGACGGAACGAATAAAGAGTTAACATTCAGTTTCGATTCGCTAGGTGTCGTATTTCGAATCCTTCCAGCGTGGATTATATCTTTCTATTCTCCGGAGTTCAAACTTTAGCAACAGCAGCGTTTTTTGAGGAATATAACTTCCGCATTATCCCACTCTTTCACGCCTTGTCTCCCCCCACACTTTTCTTCTACTTCAAGAATGGTTTGGTGACAAAACACGAATATTGAATTAATATTACTGAAAATATGGCAACAAATAACATTGCAAGAATGCCTCTCCAGTCGAAGACAGAAAATTGCTATAATTACTTAAGTTTCCCGTGAGACAACCAATGAGTCAATGGCTGAAGAGTCACGTGAGTTATGATGGCTGCGATGTCATTAACACGTCACTTGAAAACGAACAAATAAAGTGTTCGATGCATTTCATTGACTGTCAAGTGCATGTTGCATGAAGAGTGAAATAAACTGGAAGCCTTCCACACATCCGGCTTTTAATCACTGGAATCCATTTCAACGATAAAAACATTTGGAATATGTGACTTAGACACGGACATGTGAATAAGAAGCTGGCTTACAAACCACGTCGTTTAGGGTTCAGTCCCACAACACGGCATCTCGGCAAATGTCCTGCAACGAGTGAATTTCGTAGGTAGAAACTGTGTGTATATACCATGTATGTATATGTGTGTGCACGAGCGTGAGTGTATATATATATATATATATATATATATATATACAGACAGCCTGTTACAGTCTGTCAGATATAGGCCATGATGAATACCACAAGGTATTGAAAATATGTATTCGCCTTTATATATTTAATTCTTTATATTGAACACTCAATATTTCATATATTCAATAAGACATATTCCATATATTCAATAAGACAATCATTACTTCATTTCATTGTACCATCCATTTTTATATTATATATTATATATTCCATATTCTACATCCCACATTAATTTTACAAGAATATAAATAAAACATAAAAAACAGACAGAGCTGGAACTCTTTTAAATAAAATAATATATTCCTCTATACACGATTATACACACACACACACACATATATATATATATATATATGCGCGTGCACACAGATACATACACATACACGTATGCATACAGAGTGAGCCAGAAGTCACGAAAAGGTTGAAATTTTATTAAATTCTTTAAATTACTCTTTTATAATTTAGATGTGACTTTTCACACCTAGTTTAGCTTACAACTGTTTTTTTTTTATATCTAGACATATTGCTTGTGATGCTGGAGTAATGGAAGTTTATAACGAAAAACGAAGAACCTGTTAAATATCGTTTTTAAATTGTGGCACCAGGACAACAATTTTGGTGGGGATGTGGGTACGTCGGTTACATCGAACCCAGTGTTCAAATGGTACTTATTTTATTGACCTCCAAAGGATGAAAAGTAAAGCCGACTTTGGCAGAATTTGAACTCAGACCGTGAAGACGGATGAAAACGTCGATAAGCAAGTTGTTCGGTATGCTAACGATTCTGCCAGCTCACCGCCTTAAACTTATTTTCTAAAATATTGAAACACCTTCGTGACATTTGGCTTACCTTATATATAAAGCTTAGGCCTTATATATAAGTAGCCCCTTATATATAAGGCCTAATCCATTTATATATATATATATATATATGTTTATTATAATATTAGTTAACAAAGAGTTTTAAGTTCAATAAGAATGCGAATTACAGTTGGTCAACAGTCTCAAAGAGTTTCCTTCTCAAGTGGTCAGACCTTCAGACCTCACACTACTGGATATCTACTTTCATATGTCACCACCGACGAACCCTTACCCTCGAAAAATTTGGCGAATACAATATTGTTGCTTTTGGCATTAGAAAACCTTTCCACTTTGTTTGACACATGAATCTTCTGGCAAAATGTCGCCATAGAAACCGGGAAAACGGGCCCATGAGCTTGACTAGGCTTTAAGAGGTGCATAAATAAATGATAGCCTTCAGTGTTTGATGATACTGTTAAGAAACTGAGTCTTTAACCATTACGTATTGAATGGAAATATTATTTTGTTTATAAACGAAACAGTTATCTGTTGGAGATTGTTCTTTTAAGATTCATGACATCGCTGCTATCAAAAGAAACCTCTTTTCTCTGATTTACAAAATATATTTGTGGAATTAATATAATTTGTTAGTAACTAGTAAATGGGTGTTCCGTCAGTTTCGGAGCTGAATATTCCAACTGTTCGATCAAAAGGATCACCTGCTCATTGAATTCCATTGTAAATAGCTTGGTGTTCCACAGGTACTGTGCGACAAATGGCCGGAGATTTGGTATATTCAACTTCGTTCCCTCTGACTGGACGATATTCAGTTTCTATCCAACCAATTTCAAACACAGTACTCCAGTAGAATCGTGGCTAATATAAAAAGCAACTTGATCAAAGTGCCACTCACTGGGGTAGGACCTTCCCCATTATGATAATGAAGCAGTCTTCTTCGTCATGCGGCCATGGTCCTATATTTTATCGATCTCGAAAAGAAAAAAAGATAACGTTAACTTCGGTAGTATTTGAACTCAAAACGTAAAGAGCCAGAAGAAATGCCGCTAAGCATTATTGTCTGACGCGCTACCGATTCTGCCAGCTCACTGCCTTGGCGAGTAGTACCTTTCATGCATCTCTCTTCAGGTGTACCTCGCTGCTGCTTTTTGTATCGCGTGAAAAATGTCTTCCTTTATTTTGACTGAATTGTAATTGGTGCAGGAGTGAGTGTGTGTGTGTGTGTGTGTGTGTGTGTGTGTGTGTTGTGAGGATTGTAATGTGAGGTGAGTGTTGTTGTGGGTGCAAGTGTAGGGATGGAGGTTGGATGCTGGGGAGAAAGATATTCTTACACACACACACATACACACGCACACGGACGTACATCAAAAGAGATGATACATTGTTTAACCCGATCACGATAATAGTGACTAAGAATCATTTAAATTGAATATTTTCAAACAAAACAAACGAAAGCAGCATAAACAACAAAACAAAACAAAACAACATGTCTACTGACTTCTTGTATTTTTTCTTTAAATTATATATATATATGCTTTTCTTTTTTGTTAGTTATCTTCTAATCTAATGTTTGTATTAACTAATTATCATAACATTCTGTTCCACATGATTTTATAAAGAAAAGGGGGAAATGAAGACGATAAGATAACCGTATCAGGTAACAACTAATTTATGCAGCAAATACGAACAACGTTTCATATTTTGGGCGACTTCCGGTTTCTATTAAAAAATGACACCATGACACCAATTCGTTGTCTTTTCTCCACAGAAAACAATTTTGTCTTAGTTGCTTTATTTGTTTTATTTGTTCTCTATTGTTTCATTCAAAATAATTATTTAAATTTCTAAATTATTTCAATTTATATTTATATTTTTAGCATTTTATATTCATATTTGATTTATTTTATATTGTATTTATATTTATTGCATATTATATTTATATATATTTATATATTTATTTCATATTGATTTTATATTTCTTTTATATTTATAAATATAGTTTTTAATAATTATTAAAATTTTCTCGCTTTAAATTACTATTTTTAACGATTATTCTAAATATTTTCTTGAAAAATTTTTCTGAAATATTTATTTTCAATTTACTTTTTAATTCCTTTTCAAATTATTATTTGAATTTTTCATGTCGATTTTTTTTGTTTTTTTATGATTATTTTATCATTTTTATATTTTATGCTCAGTTTTTAAAATTTATTTTTCAACAAACTTTTCAATATTTTTTATTTTCTATTTTTAAAATATACTTTATTTCATTTCTTTTTAATAAATATTTTCATTCATTTTATATTTTATATATTTTTGATAATTATTCTTTTGTGAGGAGAAGCATCTATACAATAGCTCGGCTCGACCTGCTAGAAACTGCAGTCAGTCAACCTTCCCTAGGATCCTACCTTAATCTGTAACATAAGAAATACACAGGGGTGGGGGCTACAACAGTCCTTGATTCGCAATGCCTGATAAAAAATAAGACAGGTTGATCACGATGGTAACGCCTTTGAAGACAGGCCTACAAGATCAGCTTAGACCAAGGGTTAAATAACAATTGCAGTAACAATGACACTTGAACGGATATTTCTTTTCCCTTCACCCACCACTCTTAGAGAACTCACGCAGTTGTCCCTCCTCCTCCTCCTTTTCCTCCTCCTCTGACTAAGATCTAAACAAAACAACAAATTGCTGAAACAACTTGATACGTTTGTTTCATTTACGTTCTTTTTTTTATTAGTTTTTATATCCAAAATTTATTTATTTGTATGTTTATTTATTGTTACTTTTTGTTTTAAGGTTTCTGTCTTTTGACAACAGAGAGACAACAGAGATAAGTTACTAACGTCACCACCACCACCACCACCACCACTACCATCATCATTGTCATTCAATCATCATCATCCTCTTCCTCCACCTCCTCCTCCTCCTCCTCCTCCTCCTCCTCCTCCTCCTCCTCCACTCCTTCTCCTCCTCCTCTCCTTCTCCTCCTCCTCTCCCCCTCCTCCTCCTCCTTCTCTCCCCCTCCTCCTCCTCCTTCTCTCCTCCTTCTCCTCCCCTCCTCTCCTCCTCCTCCTCCTCCTCCTCCTCCTTTCCTCCTCCTTCTCTCCTCCCCCTCCTCTCCTCCCCCTCCTCTCCTCCTCTCCTCCTCTCCTCCTCTCCTCCTCTCCTCCTCTCCTCCTTCTCCTCCTTCTCCTCTCCTCCTTCTCCTCCTTCTCCTCTCCTCCTTCTCCTCCTTCTCCTTCTCCTCCTCCTCCTCTCCTCCTCTCCTCCTCTCCTCCTCTCCTCCTCCTCCTTCTCGCCTCCTCCTCCCCTCCTCCCCTCCCACTCCCCCCCACTCCCCCTCCCATCCCCTCCCATCCCCTCCCATCCCCTCCTCCCCTCCCATCCCCTCCTCCCCTCCCCCCTCCCCCTCCTCCCCTCCTCATCCTCTCCTCTTCCTCCCCCCTTCATAATTATTATTATTATTATATCACGAAAAACAAAATGCTTAGTGGCATTTCGTCCGTCTTTACGTTCTGAGTTCAAATTCCACCGAGGTCGATTTTTGCCTTTTCATTCTTTTCGGGGGTCCGCAAAAATAAGTACCAGTTACGTACTGGGGTCGATGTAATCGACCTGCCCCCTTTCCTCAAACTTGCTGGCTTTGTGCCGAAATTTGAAATCGTTATTATTTGATGAAACCTCTCAGCTTATTTTGCTGGATACGATGGAAAGTGTCAGCCCTCCTCAGCCAGCAGACTAAGGCGACACTTGTTTTACTGGTCACGATTCAAGAACTCTACGAAGAATTCTTACAGTTCCTAGCAATGTTCTACCTTCACACTTGCACCGATCTTTCTCAGCCATGTTGGTAGCTGACTGCTGATACTTCCAAGTGCACCAATTACTATTTGGTATCACGTCTTCTCTCTTCATTGACCACAACTTTCGTATTGCCCACTTTAAATCTTCTTCTTCTTCTTCTTCTTCTTCTTCTTCTTCTTCTTCTTCTTCTTCTTCTTCTTCTTCTTCTTCTTCTTCTTCTTCTTCTTCTTCTTCTTCTTCTTCAGTAGTTTTATTTTTATAACGTGCTTTCACTTCACTACCGAGCGCAGCTCTGTGTGCCTAGGGTACGTGCTGTGGTTTGCGGTGATGCTCTTATGGTTACTGTATTGAAAATGTTTTGCATAGAATGTGTGCAGTACCCAGTAGTGCAATTTTCTGTATGTTATATATATTTGTAAGTCCTGGTGTTTATTATTATTATTATTATTATTATTATTATTATTATTATTATTATTATTATTGTTCAGTAGTTTTATTTTTATACCGTGCTTTCACTTCACTACCGAGCGCAGCTCTGTGTGCCTTGGGTATGTGCTGTGGTTTGCTGTGATGCTCTTATGTTTACTGTATTGAAAGTGTTTTGCGTAGGATGTGTGCAGTGCCCAGTAGTGCAATTTACTGTATGTTATATATATTTGTAAGTCCTGTTGTTTTTGTTATGTATTTGTCTGAATATTTTTTTTATTATACCTAAGGCACCTACTATGATAGGAATTGTTTCTGTTTTTAGATTCCACATTCGAGTTGTCCTCTATTTCCAGGTCTTTGCATTTTGAAAGTTTCTCCATTTCTTTTAGGGAAACGTTGTCATCTGCTGGCATTGTTATAATTATTATTATTATTATTTTATGTTTGACTTTTGTTTTGCATTTGTACAAGTTGGATCCAAGTCTCAGCCAGAGACCTCAAGAGACAACAAGTTAGAAGTTCATGTAGGTGTTATGCCTAGGGTACCATATATTTGGATTTGTACAGTTTTGTTCTAGTGAATGTTTAAGAAACTATAAGAAAATTATGTGTTTGTTTTAAAATTTGAGATCACATAGACAGTATTTTACGTAGGATATGGGCAGTTCCCATGAGCACTATCTTTTGAACTTCAGCCATTTTGGGGTTTCCTGGTACCTGAGCTAGGTAGTAATCAGCCCGTTTCGCTGTCATTCCCAGGGCACCTATGACAATAGGTATTGTTTTCGTTTTCAGATTCCACCTTATTATTATTATTATTATTATTATTATAATTATTATTATCATTCACTCCTAAATTCGTTTCCTATTATTTGCAGTACATTTCACAAGAAAAAGCTTGGCCTGGGTGGTGGTGGTAGTGGTGGCGTATATGTGTGTGTGAGGAAAGAGAAAGAGGGGGAGAAGTGGTGAGGTGTTGGTGATATATGCATGGGGGAGGGAGGATAAAGAAGAAAAGAAGAAAAAATGAAAATGTAAACGACGTTGTGTCCCCTTTTTTGGCAATTCTCCAAGATGATGACAGGATTTATAGAAAGAAAAATGTCCCCCTTTAACCTTTTATTTACAAGTTTCCTCTTTTTCAGAAAGCCTGCTATTTAATACAGAAATATCAATTCCCCTCTCGGGGAATCTTAACATCAACTGTAAAGGGAGATGACTCCATGAGTGACCAAGTAGTCTAGAATGTGTCTCTCTGGCCACGTGAATTCCTGTTCGATATAACAACAAAATTTCCATTAAATCAGACGTTATCTTCTAAAAAGGAAACGCATATCGAAGAACGCGGTCCTTGGTGTGTTGTTGTTGTTGTTGGCACTCCGTCGCTTACGACGTCGAGGGTTCCAGTTGATCCGATCAACGGAACAGCCTGCTCGTGAAATTAACGTGCAAGTGGCTGAGCACTCCACAGTCACGTGTACCCTTAACGTAGTTCTCGGGGATATTCAGCATGACACAGTGTGACAAGGCAGACCCTTT
>NC_142933.1:8382337-8385191 GCF_046866305.1 Octopus bimaculoides
TCTCCTCCTCTTCCTCATTCTCCTCCTCTTCCTCATTCTCCTCCTCTTCCTCATTCTCCTCCTCTTCCTCATTCTCCTCTTCTTCCTCCCCCTCCCCGCCCCTCTTCTTCTTCTCCTCCTCCTCCTCCTCCTCTTCTTCCTCCTCCTCCTCTTCTTCCTCCTCCTCCACTTCTTCCTCCTCCACTTCCTCCTCCTCCTCTTCTTCCTCCTCCTCCTCTTCTTCCTCCTCCTCCTCTTCTTCCTCCTCCTCCTCTTCCTCCTCCTCCTCTTCTTCCTCCTGCTCCTCTTCTTCCTCCTCCACTTCCTCCTCCTCCTCCTCCTCCTCCTCCTCTCCTTCCCTCCTCCACTTCCTCCTCTTCCTCATTCTCCTCCTCTTCCTCATTCTCCTCCTCTTCCTCATTCTCCTCCTCTTCCTCATTCTCCTCCTCTTCCTCATTCTCCTCCTCTTCCTCATTCTCCTCCTCTTCCTCATTCTCCTCTTCTTCCTCCCCCTCCCCGCCCCTCTTCTTCTCCTCCTCCTCCTCCTCCTCCTCCTCCTCCTCCTCCTCTCCAACAACAACAGACATCTCGTAGTGCGCCAGTGCTACGAGACACCGGAAGCACTGCGTGATATCGACTTCCGGGATATCTGGCTATCACAATCTGTTTGTGTTGGAAACTCGGAAAGAAGTTTTGATCCGATACAATGAAGGAATGTGATAAGCAATTCGAACGAAATGCAATTCTTCACACACACACACACACACACACACACACACACACACACACACACACTGCACACCTTCACAAACTTGTGCACCATCCTTCTCCACCCCTCTCTCTATCCCCTCTCCACCTACCCACTTCCACCTTTCTCTCTCTCTCTCTCTCTCTCTCTCTCTCTCTGTCTCCCTCCTGTCTATTACTCTCTCCGTCTCTATAACTCCTCCCACCACCTCTATCTCTTTTCCCGTTGGCTGTCTCTATGTTCTATGTTGATATTCATCTTCTTATTCTTCCTCTTCCCTTCTATATCATCAAATCTCCTCCTCCTCCTCCCACCACCACCACCAACAACCAAAAGCCATCACCCCTTTCCTTGTCTTCAACGGTCAATCCCTCAACGTCATATCTATTCCTCTTCTTTTCTCACCAGAACCAACTCAACCAAACTCTCTCTCTCTTTCACTCCCCCTCTCTCTCTCTCTCTCTCTCATACCATGTTCATTATCTCTCCTCCTCCTCCTCCCTTAGTCGTTGCCTTACTCTCTCCTTTTCATTTCTTTTCTCTCCTTCAGCGACACCCGTTCAAAATATTCAACAAACTCTGCCCTCTATGATTAACTTCCATCGTTCTAGTTCCTCTAGACTGCGGCCATGCTGGGGCCAATGCCTTGAAGAATTTTTAGTCAAACGAATCGAATACACCCCACACCACCACACTTTTTTCTTTTGCCGAATCTTTAAGTTACTTGGACGTAAACAAACCAACACTGGCTATCAAGCGGTGGTTGAGTACAAGTACAGACACAAACATACACATATGTATGTATGTATGTATGTATGTATGTATGTATTTATGCATTATGTATGCATAGTGGAGGCGTAATGGCCCAGTGTTTTTAGGGCAGTGGACTCGCGCTCGTAGGATCGCGGTTTCGATTCCAAGACCGGGCGTTGTGAGTGTTTATTGAGCAAAAACACCTAAAGCTCCACGAGGCTCCGGCAGGGGATGGTGGCGAACCCTGCTGTACTCTTTCACCACAACTTTCTCTCACTCTTTCTTCCTGTTTCTGTTGTGCCTGTAATTCAAAGGGGCCGGCCTTGTCACACTCCGTGTCACGTCGAATCTCCCCGAGAACTACGTTAAGGGTACACGTGTTTGTGGAGTACTCAGCCACTTGCACGTTAATTTCACGAGCCGGCTGTTCCGTTGATCGAATCAACTGGAACCTTCGTCGTCGCAATCGACGGAGTGCCAAGATGTATGTATGAATGGATGGCTAGAGAGACAGATATATATATATACGACGGGCTTCATTCAGTTTTCATCTAGCAAATCCACGCACAAAACTTTAATCAGCGTGGCCATAGTAGAAGATACTTCCCCAATGTGCCACATAATGGCATTGAACCCGGAACCATGTGGTTGGGAAGCAAAATTCGTACCAGGCAGCCATGCCTGCGCCTACTTGGTTTTGGCAATCTTCACAATAGATAATATATATTGTTGTTGTTGCTTTTATTGTTGTTGCTGTGGTGGTGGTGGTGGTTTAGTTCCAGGTCAGCGTCGGTCGTGCTAACATGATTTAAGTTGTACCAATTCCAACCGTGGCTTCTGTCCTTTTTACCTATTTGATAGAGTCTATGCCAGACTCTACTGTTCAAAGTACCTCAGCCATCCTATTGTAGTGTGGGTCCATAGATAAAAAGGGGCTGAGAACCAACCCCTAGTCTAACTAGGCAACTGTAGGCATTTGTAAAGAGGGTGAGCTTAATCCCGAGCAGGACAGTGACTCAACCTGTATCACCTGGGGTTTCTTGTTTCCCCTATAAACATAACAGGTGAGGTTTCTCCAACAAGATACGTACTAGCTGATGGGTGAATTCGATCCCGTGGGTCGGGATAATCTATGAAGATGGCGAGGTGTCCATTAGTTGCGTTTTGAATATCAATCGAAATGTGTGAGAAACATTAAACAAAAAACAGCAAAGCTCGTGTCTTTTTCGCTTTGGTTTTAGCGGCACCAGTTCTTACAATAATGGTCATTCCAACACATGGAGAATGGCTGTTGCTGTTTAACCCAGGGTCAACCTCTGGTCAAACCTATTACAGCCGCGACAATCACGTTCGGTTTTCAAATTTATTAAGAAC
>NC_142933.1:8395691-8400691 GCF_046866305.1 Octopus bimaculoides
TATTGAATGTCATTGGGTAACATTTGATCAGTTATGTGAACCACATCATATGATGACATTACATTCAATAACATATACGTACAGGCCTTCTGTGTAAGACGAAAATTTTTTAAGTTCGCTGACCGCATGCATCTTTTCCAACATACATTGCAATGAACCTTTACATAGTGTCATATCGTTATCGACTGCTATTTCCAGCAAACATTAGTGCCTTGTTGCACCACTATTTCTTATTTACAACTCTACCTCTACGATGCTTAATTTGGCTGGAAAGTGGTATTGTATTGCAATGATACTTAAAATTTATATACATACATGGTTCCGGGTTCAGTCCCACTGCGTGGCATCAATAAGACGATCCATTTTGGAAGAGAAGGTCACAAAGGATGAAAAATGGATCGTCTATAATAATACGAAATGTATACGATCGTGGTGGGGGGGGGGGGAGCGCAGTGAACCACTACAATCCACCTCCAAAGCAGGACTCCACTCAAAGGAGGTGATGCTTTCAATTTGGTGTGATTTGAAGGGTATTGTCTTTGATGGGCTTCTTCCTACGGTCAGAACTATCGATTCAGATGTATACGGTTAATAGTTGGACAAATTAGACAGCGATCCACCAAAATTATGCAGCATTTGCTAATCGTAAGGGAATTATCTTTCATCCACGACTGCACACTTCTTTACAGACGCGGTTGAACTTACTGGAAATTGGCTGGGAAGGTCTGATTCAATCATCATATTCGCCCGACCTTACAACTTGAGATTTCCACCTGTTTCAGTCTCTTCAAAGTTCATTGAATGGACAAAGCTTCAACTCCGGAGAGGATGTGAAATTTCGCTTGGAAGGTTTTTTTCCTCCAGTAAAGGAGAGAAAATTGTCTGAGCAGGAAACACTGGATCTAACCACAAGCACAGCAGAAGATATTGAAACGAAACGGTACATGTTTCATTGATTGAATAAATCGGCTTGTGTTTAAAACGTGTCTTATTTACTTTAAAAAAAAAAACCCGGCCTTTTTGGCCAGACTAAAACATACATACACACACACACACACACGTACACACATACACACACACATACATACATACATACATACATACATACATACATACATACATACATACATACGTATATAAGTATATATGAGCATGTCTAGATATACAAGTGTATGCATGAAAAGACATATATAAAACAAAATATACATCTCTGCACATATACATACATAAAAAAACTGTTGTTGGTGTTGAAATTCCAATGAAGGAGCCTTGGATCTAGGTTAGAAACCGGATCTTTCTCTATTAGCAAGAAATCTTGAAATAAAACTGAATAATGATCAACCACATGGTTCCGGGTTCAGTCCCACTGCGTGGCACCTTGGGCAAGTGTCTTCTACTATAGCCTCGGGCCAACCAAAGCCTTGTGAGTGGATTTGGTAGACGGAAACTGAAAGAAGCCTGTCGTATATATGTATATATATATATGTACGTGTGTGTATATGTTTGTGTATCTGTGTTTGTCCCCCCAACATTGCTTGACAACCGATGCTGGTGTGTTTAGGTCCCCGTAACTTAGCGGTTCGGCAAAAAAAGAGACCGATAGAATAAGTACTAGGCTTACAAAGAATAAGTCCTGGGGTCGATTTAATTCGACTAAAGGAGGTGCTCCAGCATGGCCACAGTCAAATGACTGAAACAAGTAAAAAGAAAGAAAAAGAATACATACATACATACACACACGCACATACATGTTATTCTACATTTATCTAAAAAACCATAAATGACGACTTCGTCGCTATTACTTTGATAAATAAATTACTGAAAATTAAAGATGGCAGCTCAAATGTTGAAGAGATCGCATCATAGAACTGAAACCGGTCCAAGTAATCCGTCATTTTCTGTTTGCGGTGTGATTGTATAAAAGACAGTCGGGTACAACAGTCAAATGTATTAATTTCAGCTTAATTCACACATACATTGTTGGATGAAATCTTAGATTCATGCAACTGAAGATTACACGCCCGCGCGCGCGCACACAGACACACGCGTGTGTGTGTATATGTGTGTGTGTGTGTATGTATCTATATATGTGTATATATATATATATATATAAATATATATATACATACATACATATATATATATATGTATATATGTATATATATATATATATATATATATATATATATATATATATATATATAAACAAATAGTAAATGAGTATGTGCATATATACGTACAGGTATGTGCATACCGACATCCACCTGTATGTATAGGTGCATATCTGGGTATATATATATACACACGCATACGTGTGTGTGTGTGTGCATTGTTTTAACGGAATGACTTTGTAAAAATAATCGAAACCGCCCAAACTGGGTGTGAGACGTTTTGTATCCGATGAACAAGAATCGACTCCGATGTCTGTTGATGCTTGCATCAATTCTCGCCACAACCGACACCAACATCACCCACACCCACCCACTACCACCTCAACACCCCCTCTCGCCATAACCACCACAACAATGACGACGACGTCGTTACGAAACCTCCCCCCGGTCGTCTTGTATTAGTATAACGCTCGGGAATAGAGAGTCTTTAACGTTTTGAGCCTTCGCCCTTCAACAGAAAGGAATACACACACACACACTCACACACACACACACACACACACACACACACACACACACACACTCACACACTCATACACACACACACACACACACACACACACACACATATATTTGTGTGTCTGCATCTGTTCCCCACCACCATTACTTGACAACCGATGTTGGTGTGCTTACGTCCCCGTAACCTAGGCAAAATAGATAGGCAAAACAGGCCGATAAAACAAGTGCTCGGCTTACAAAGAATAAGTCCTGGGATCGATTTGTTCGACTAAAGGCGGTGCTCCAGCATGGCCGCAGTCAAATGAACGAAACAAGTAAAACAAAGTAAAATAGCTTTTAATACCTGAACTTCCCGTTGAAGACATTAAATCTTTGCGTGATCTTTTCTTTTCTTTTCTGGGTTTTTTTTTTTTTTTTGTATTTCTTGTGGTAAACATAAGAAATATTTTTTGTTTCATAAGTGTTTTATACTTTGCATCTGCCTGAATTCCTGTTCTTCCTAAACAATGTCCGTTCGGATGAATATGTCAGTCGATTGAGCCTGTGTCTAAATTATCTTAGCGTGTGCTGGCATTTCCCCAACCGCTTCTGCTCACCGCTTTCGCATTTGCGTCAGTTCGCTCTCTCGTTCTGTTATCAGTGAATAGTGAATGGTAACGAGGTGTCTGAAGCTGTTCTCCTTTGCCACTCGTTTCTTTGGGAATATACCACCCGTCGCTTTACAAATTCCAGATTAACGAGCAATAATCGTTTGGTGAAGCCGAGAACATGCAAATACATGCATCCTTATATGCATACATACACGCTTATACACATGCACACGAGCACACGTTTCTACAAGTCAAATGTGCATAAAAATGCATGCCAGTGTGTTTCTTTCCGCAGCGGATGATATATATATACATATAGGAGAGTATTGTAGTTCGCTTGAAGCATTGTGTATTGTTTGTAAAATATAACGTGTCTTAAATGGCACAACAATGCAGAGTGGACTATAATGACCATTATAATTTAATTATCCATTGTCCCATATAATAATAACATTTCGGAATATGAAAATTCTTTCTTCAGATATCGCTAGGAATTGATCGACTTAATGCTATAATCGCTGGAAAACCGATTATAGCAGTGAGTCAATCAATCAATTCCTAGCAATATCTGAAGAAGGGGTCTTTATATTCCGAAATATTATTATTATATGGGACTATGAATAATTAAATTATAACGGTTATTATAGTCCACTCTGCATTGTTGTGCAATTCAAGACACGTTATGTTACATATATATATATATATATATATATATATATATATATAATTGAGATTCAGATGAATTAGGTACTTAAGTTGAGGCACCAAAACTTAGTGCGGTATTATCCGTACAATTTCAAAAATAAGGTGAATAAAATCAAAATAAGCAACAGGATATCCAGAGGTGATGCAGTACGACCGTTTCAGGCGGCTCCATTTAATTGAACAACGCAATCATTACACCAATTTAAATGCAGAGCTATCCTCAGCTGCATAATTAAATAAATAGAATTATTCATTTATTTATTTATTAAAGAATTGATTTTATTTATTTAATAGAATTAATTGAATATATATATACACATACATACATAGTTGAAATTTACAGCAAAACGAAAGACGAAGACAGGTGTATTAACAACAAGCAGGTGTATTAGATTGACTCTTGGGAAAGTGAGAAAGCCTTCTACGTTTCGAACCTACGCTCTTCATCAGAAAGGAATAATAGAAAATAAACAGAAAGAATAAAAATACCTGTGGATTTAGCGATCAAGCATGGCGACTGATTGGTATATATATATGTTTATATATATATATATATATATATATAATTATTATTATTATTATTATTATTATTATTATTATTATTATTATTATTATTATTATTATTATTATTATTATTATTATTATTATTATTATTATTATTATTATTATTATTATTATTATTATTATATGTATTTATTTTCTCCTAATTAATAAATAACTCGGACGAAATAAATTGGTTAATAGATACCAGGCTAGCAAAGATCACAAAATAACTGTGGTGTAACTCCTGTTTATGAGATAGAAACTCCTTGATATTTTGGGTACTTGAGTACATATAAATTTAATGAATGGATTAAAACGCATATGTTAACTGCATACTATTATTTCGAACATATGTTTTTTGTCCAATGTACTGTCTGGTAGCGTCCTAATCTCCAACGGCTTTTTCAAATAAATTACGTAATAACCTTCTCCAACTATAGTTCTCATATTCGGTTAAAATGTCTTACGTTTAAGCTGGTTCCCATGCATTTCCCTGAAGAGATTACATTTTTAACATCGCCGATTCCTATGG
>NC_142933.1:8413191-8415691 GCF_046866305.1 Octopus bimaculoides
AGCTATTTTATCTCTGCTATTAGGAAAGTTTCTGTATTTCTTGCTGTTGTCTCTAGTCACTGTTCGGACGACCAACTACTGCTCCCCGACTGTTAAGGAGACACCAGGCACATGCATCACAACCATATCTGCGCGACATGGTGATCTCATATCGAGATAAACAGCGCATGACCTTGCAGGTGGGGCCCAGTTAGAATTTTCTTCAGGTCGAGGTCCTTGAATAAGAGTTGAATTATTCAAACCCCAAAGAATTCCTCTCAACACATGGCCGTGATGCTCCCCCACTACTTCTGCTCATGATCAGAGATGCACATATCGTCAGCCACTAAGGGACATGCTCAACTGGTTAAGGTCAAACAACTGACAAGCAAATCTGTGGTATTGAGCAGAATATTTGCTGTAACCCAACTTTTTATACCAAGACAAAACAATGTACATGATAACACTTCCAATCAATTAAGATCAGAAGCCATGAGAGCCACTGCCTGGTACTGCATCTGGGCATTTATTATTATTATTATTATTATTATTATTATTATTATTATTATTATTATTATTATTATTATTATTATTATTTCAATTATAGGTACAAAATTTGAAAGTTATATGACTGTCGATCGCACAGATCCGAGTGCTTGACTGATTCTTTATTTTATCGACCCTTGACAGACAAAAAGTGAATATAACCTTAACCTGATGTGAACTCAGAACGTAAAAAAAACAAAAAAACAAAAACAGAAAGCCGAAAAAAACAACGCATGGCATTTTGTCCGACTCTGTAACGAAGCTAAGTAGGTGTAGTCACGTCAGATCAAGCACAGAATTATAAATACTTTGGAATCAATGAACCAGGCTTCAACACAACACACAAACACGAATGAAAGACAAATGCTAGCAACGAATATTACACACGTATCAAATTAACTCATGAACTAGAGCCAAGGTATTAATAGACTCGCTGAGCCAGTAATAAGTTCTAATTAGTGTTATAATATTATCCACTGGATACTAACGTAACTAGCATGATTAGACTGGTGAACACGAATGATATCGAATGCGTTTAGAACGCCACCTGAATCAGATAAAGATTGTATTCGCTACAAATACAAGGGGAGGGGTGATAGGAGCCTTGAGTAATCTCTCCGTTTTTTATGTTTTACTTAGACTGCGGCCATGCTGGGGCACCATCTTGAAGAGTTTTTAATCGAATGAATCACCGCCAGTACTTAATGCTGTCTGTCTCTTTTCCCAGACCTCTAGGTTATGGGGACGTAAGCACAGCAACACTAGTTGAGAAACACAGACACAAAGACATACACGCATATATAGGACGAGCTTCTTTCAGTTTCCGTCAACCAAATTCACTCAGAGGGCTTTGGTCGGCCTTAGGTTATGGTAAAAAAAAAAACACTTTCCCAAAGTGTCAGGCAGTGGGACTGATCCCTGAACCATGTGTTCGGGAAGCAAACTTCTTAACCACACAGCCACGCCTGTGCCTATATACAGAAACAATTGATACAGAATATTCCCGGAAGGACCACAAAATAAAAAGCAATGGAGAATAGCTACAAAACAAACAAACAAACAAAATAAGATTGTTTTCTGACTCAACACATAAAGCGCGACGGGCCACGTCCGTAGCCCTCAGGCACAGGTCGACAGGTCACGATTTGGTCCAGGTAGATGCATTTAATTTATGGGCATTTGTTGGAGTCTAATGTCACTCAAACGCTCCGATACCCCCCAGAATGCAAGAGGACTAATAGTTCAACTAATGACTTTTCAGATGATGTAAAACTTGCCACCATTATAAACTAAGAAGATATTTGGATCTTTTTTAAAACGGGGGCCACATTTTTCATTAACGAAACACTTTGAAACTTGGAACACTGGTAGAATGTGTCATATAAAACATCTTTTTCTCTTAGTCTTCTTAAAAAAAAAAGAAATCCCTAAGTTATTCCATGTTAAAGTTGTCGTATTTCTGTAATTTCAACCAATCACTGACGTCCATTCAGCCGATATACATTAAGTACCGACTACATAAACAAACGATTCTGAAACAATTCTATCGGTGATAGAGTTAGGGTTAGGGTTAGGGTAAAACAGCAAATTTAAAAAGAAAAAAGCAAATAAAACGAAGAAAAAAAAAAGAAAATGAAAAAAGCAAATAAAACGAAGCTATGGCTTAATCAGCCAAAGGAGTAAATATAAACAACTGAATACTTGTCAGTGATTGGTTGAAATTATCGAAATAAGACAATTTTTTACATGAAATAAATTCGAATACAAAAATATTTTTCTGTTCTATAACACAAAATAGATAAGTATACGAAGTTTGAAAGTCTTTCGGTACCAAACACACTACGTAAAACATTAATGAAAAATGTGGCCCCCGTTTTAAAAAAGATCCAGATATTTTAACTAAATTTTGTTTCTTACATGTGCATGGTAGTCTCATTTTCATAATATGTGCCCAGAAGTCCGTGCTATGTAAGTG
>NC_142933.1:8425691-8430691 GCF_046866305.1 Octopus bimaculoides
TGTAAATCTATGGCCAAACGCATTCCACGTTTGACCATCTGGTTTTAGGGTTTTTTTTCAGGACTCATAGAATTAGTGTAAATACCGTAAATCCTCGAGTATAATCCGCATTTTTTCCCCAAAATTTAAAGGTCAAAATCCCTAGTGCGTACTATATACGAGGTTAAAAATGAAAAATATTTTCTAAGCAATGTCCGAGTCTCTATTTGCTGTCCGGCAATGTTTATTCAGACGCATTTTGTGATGCTGGGATTGCAACTGATAGTGATAAATATGTGAAAAGCAATTTACTTAATATTTATTTTTCACTGACTTTATTACTGTTATTTCTTTATTTTCTGCAAACAAAGTGCACAAAAAAAGCTACACGTTTGCATTATGTTATATATACAATAAAAATAAAGGACGGTACCGTATACATGTTTACAAACCAAGGACATTATATAGACCTCCTTGACTCAAGTTAGAGAAGAGGTGCGTATTATACACAAGGTTTAGGCTTTTCAGAGGTACAGCCCCCTAAAGATCCCCTGCGTATTATACTTAAGGGCGGACTATACTCGAGGATTTACGGTAGGGGCATACAATTCAAGCTAAACTTTATTTTGAGACTGTATGCTACGATGTGAGAGAGAGACGGCTGCTATTTCTAGCATACAGAAATTTCCATCAATGTCCGACATGCATTTTGCACTGAGGGTGATACGAGTGAAATTTGGTTATTATATCTAGCAAGTCGAGTAACGACAAAGGGACTGCCCTCTCAGCTGTTCCTAGTTTTGTGACTACAATTGTCATTATGGCAGAATCGGTAGAGCATCGGAAAATATGCTTTGAGGCATTCGTTCTTTCTCTTTACTTTCTGAGTTCAAATCCCGTCAAGGCAAACCTTTCCTTTTAACCATCATAAAATAAGATACCAGTCATATACACGGCTCGATGTAATGAACTAATCCACCCCCGTCAAAATTGCTGGCCTTGTGCCAAGAAGTCGAACGATTATTATTGTTCCTCTAAAACTAAAACTCCGTTCTCATTCACATCAAGCTTCCATTAACTAAACACCACCATTTTACTCTCACTCCTCCACTCCCCCTCCCCCCTCTCTCTATCTCTATCTATCTATCTATCTCTCCCTCTCTAATACCACAACTGCCACTAATGCTTTCTTTCAAACCTTTCTACAAATCTTTCGTCTTCATTCTATTTGTTTATCCATTCACATTAGTCTCTCTTCTATTTTTAGACCACATCCTTATCTCTCAGCCTCGTCCCTTCTTCCCCGCCTCCCTCCCTCCGGTTCACACCTTTCTATCTCCCAAAGCACGCGTAATACATGCATTCCATATATACATACATACATACATACATATATATATATATATATATATATATATATATATATATATATATACATATATATATATATATATATGTATATATATATATATATATATATATATATATATATATATATATATATATATATATATATATATATGTATATATATATATATATATATATGTATATATATTTGTGTGTGTGTGTAGGTATATATGTATGTATGTATGTATGTATGTATATGTGTTTGTACAAAAATTTGTAGTATAAGATATGGATTCAGAGAATCTTGTGGCTCTCACAGAAAGCTCCTCTAACGGACTTGGCTATCAAGCCACAAAGTAATCCACTACAGAGAAGTGTAATACAGAGTGTCCATGCACCTGAAATCCAGCAGATCCGACCAATGAAATTACTCCATGAGAAGTATATAAACCATAAAATGTTAGGAGTTATGATAAATGAAGATATATATATATATATATATTTAACCACTTTGAAGTCCTTAGGATTACTGCTGTTTCGCAGCCCTCTTCATGTACTAATAATTTTAGTGAGGAATAAAATCATGTTTACATGTTTGCATTATGATATGCATTATCCAATACAATTGTATACACACCAACAATTCCGCCCTGTATTATATAATGCATAAATCAATACTGCATGCAGAAGGCTGCGAAACGGCTGTAATCCTATGGTTGTGAAGTGAATAATAAATATATTCATCTCTCATAATATCTCTTGGTATTTTATGATTTATACACAAATCACTTTGATGCACTCTCGCTTGCTCGGAGAAAAGATAAGAACGATGTCTTGGATCCAAGAGCCATGCGAGGTTTAGACTACTTTACCGAGCATCACATGACCAAAGGTCGCGTTTTCTCCAGGATGCGAAGCACGAAGACACAAAGCCGGCCAAAAAAATAAGCTAAACATCATGAAACTCAGGGACCCCAAAATAGTTATTTATTAATATCATATGTTACTTTCAGTGCACTTTCAATGAGCCTCCCCGACGGAATCTCGAACCTCGATCACTCACCTGACACTTACCACTATACTATATCGATGTAAAGAGGGATTTCGATAAGCTGATAGTTTCCGTATAGCTCACGGTTTAGCTCCTAACAACACGAATAAAAAGGAGTAGAACACGTAGCATATCGGCTGCAATTTTTTCATAATTAGCTGACGTTCTTTATGTAATTCGTAACATAACGAAATCTCCTCAGCGAAGCTAGTCTTCAGGAATACGGTAAATAAGGCCTGAAGACTAACTACTCTGAGGAGAGTTCGTTATGTTACGAATTACATAATGAGCTCCAGCTAGTTATGAAACATGTGTAGTCAGAATTTTACCGGTTCCACTACTTATATATATATATATATATATATATATATATAGATAGATAGATAGATAGATAGATAGATATACGTATATATATATATGCGAGTGTGTATATATGTATGTGTGCATATATATATATATAGATACACCTCGGTAGTATAGTGGTGCCACGTGAGTGATCGAGGTTCGATATTCCGTCAGGGAGGCTCATTATATATATATATATATATATATATATATATATATATATATATATATATATATATATACAAAAATAAGAGGGATGACCAGCAAAAGTGGACATATGGTAAATAGATTATTATATCCCGTGATCTGCGAATGATGCGTAAATAAATAAATGAAAGAACGAACGAACGAGTTAGATATGAATTCGGCACATGTTTTACGTTGAAGGTGGAATGGAAGCGATAAATTTTAGCTAATGAGTTCTTTAATTGGAGAACTCCAACAGAGTTTAAGAAATCCCCACCCCACCCCACCCACCCCACAAAAAACAGCCACGAGAAGAAAAACGTCATATAAAAACTCCGATAAATGATTGATTTATGTTTTTTGCTGAATAAAACGTGACTTTTTCTTTCACAGATGTGGAAATACCATTAAACGAATTGTGATGTTGTTATGTACAATTAGCCGTGTACTGGCAGTTAATATCCTTAATTTCCATTCCGTGCTGTTGTGTGGTGTTTCTAGTAGTGAGGGGCGGGGGCTATGTGCATTGAAAGGTTGAGGAGGGGTTGGTTGAATTACCGTTTTTATTAAAATGAAGGTGGTTTCATATTCTTTAATTTTACCCAACAACATGGCGAAGAAAATTATATTGATGTAAATTCCATTTCGTCTTCACTAATATTTGAAGGAAGGATTTGAGGACTCGGAGTCTGTTAGTCTGAGAACCATCGCTGTGATATATATTGGATCGTTCTTGAACGGTTTGTGTAGCAGATCGGATATTTTTCTGGAGAAAAATGGTGCATAGTCCTTGCTGTACCCATCTCTACTTGGGGAAAAAATAATAAAACGCCTCGTAGTGAGTGGTTCCTTAGAACCCCTCTCACACTGTAGCTAATTCACTGAGAAAAACAAGTGTTTTATTTATTGACAGTGAAAAGTAAAAGTGGCTTGGACGAAATTTGAACTCATAATTCAGAGAACCAGAAGAAATATCGCAAGACCATTTCTGTTCCACTCTAACAATTCTGCCAGTTCAATTTTTGGCCGTTGGTTAAGGTTTATTAATAAAGTATTTGTTTAATTACACGTGGTTACTTGACTGGATACTAAAGCTGAGAGAGAGAGAGAGAGAGAGAGACTATTATGAAATGACAAAGGCTAAATAGTCTCCTTATGGGGACAGAACCACTTCAGGGTTTGTATCTTATTTTTTGTTTGTAATTTTTTTCCTTATCTTAGGCGGTCTTTTTCCCCATGAGTGAAAGAGAATATGGTGTTTCTATATTTCCATAAAATACATTTATTGGATATTCCTGTAGTTTTAGTAGTTGTAGATAGCACCATTTCGCCCTTATTTGTTTGGTTGGCTTATGTATTTGTTATACTAGCAGAAAGCAAGGACAAGTGGAGTACCGTTGCACTCCTTAACCCATGAGCCTGCCATGAGCCCCATTTGGGGATCAGCTAAAAACTGTCTCCCTGCTGGTTGTTCGTTGTTTTTTAATTGAATTTCTTAATGGACATCACATTTGCAGAGGAGTGTTTAACAATATTTGGTAGTTAATGTTTGTCACTATCAAATAAAAATAAATGCGCCCTTTTAAAGCCTAGCTAGGATCATGGGCCCGGTTTCCTGGTTTCAATGGCGTATGTGTTCCCCAGCTGGACGGGACGCCAGTCCATCGGAGCGTTACTCATTTTTGCCAGCTGAGTGGACTGGAGCTACGTGAAATGAGGTGTTTTGCTCAAGAACACAATGCGTCACTCGGTCCAGGAATCGAAACCACAATCTTACGATCATGATGCCTCCACTTTATCATTATTAGCTCTGGTTAATTCTAGAGGACATTTTAGGTCATAAATCGTAATTTTTTAACTAGAAAAATATTGACTGTTTTGTAAAGGTTTTTTTTTTTTTTGCATTTCCCATCTATATCATTCATCGATATTTCATACACATTCCCATTTGATATTATAGTTTTAAAACAAAAGCAAATGTTTATTATTACAATTGATTAGAAAAGGATAAATATGCTTTTTTTCAGTGATCCTCATTTGGGACTTTTCGAAAAATTTATCATAATTTCCAAAATAATTCACATATGAAGA
>NC_142933.1:8433191-8448191 GCF_046866305.1 Octopus bimaculoides
TATAGTCAAATCAAATAAACGAACAATAAAATTAACAATAACAAACAACAGCAAGAACACGTGTATTAGTTTGACGCTCAGTAAAGAGAGAGAGTTTTTAATGTTTCGAGCCTAGCTCTTCGTCGCAAAGCACGTATCTAGTAACATATGTATACATACATACATATATACATATATAAAAAGTGGAGGAGAGAGAGATGGATATATATATAAATATATATATATAAATAGGGAGAATTCACAAAAAAAAAATACAAATGCATGCACCTAAACGAAGATATATAAATGGACGGCCACTTACATAAACAAAACAAAGTACATGCAAAACCGTATATAAATATGCATAAGTACAAGCGCGCACTCGCAGACTCGTACAGACGCTCTTACGACCATACCAATATGCTGAAGTCCATAACCATACGCACGCACGCACGCACACACACACACACACACACACACACACAACGCACATACGCAAGCATGGCAATTTATCTCCCACCTGATAAGAAAACTCCTGTGGATGACGGCTAATATTTCAGGAGTTTATTTTCGGCTGCAGCTTCACTTTTGCTTTTTGCTTTGATCACTGTGGCTCCATTCCAGGAAGGTGTTTCTTGCCGAATTGCCACGCAATATTAAACTTACACTATCTTATAGTTTTGTTTACCATGTGTGTATCTATACACAGACACACGCACAAACAGATACCCGCATATATTCAAATATGATATGTGGATATACAGACACACACACACACAAACACACACACACACACACACATGTATATATATATATATATATGGGATGCAATGGTTAAATTTTCACCGTTTTATATTTTGATTTTGTACATGCGCATTGTTTGATTTTGATTTTGCCGACTACACAGTATAGTAGGGTCAGTTAGGCACCGTCTGTGAGAAAAACAGCACCATGACGCAATTTACTCTATCAGAAATTTGGAAAAGAAATGCTGTACTGCTTGGCATTCGCGCCAGAAGCTCCCATACGAAAATTTCAGAGTGTTTGGGTGTCAGTCTGAGGACATGTAACGAGAGTGATTGAAATCAAACATCCAGTCAACATCAAGGTGTTTGGAGTGGTTACTAGTGATGGCAATGTTATGCCTCCATTAATCTTCCCACATGGCCTCAGATTCAGCACGGAGGCCTACATTAAGTGCCTGGAGGAGAGATAGTACTGCTCTGGGTCAAGAGGGTGGCTGCTGGAAGACCCTATATCTGGCAACGGAACTCTACACCATGCCACAAAAGCAGGAGAACAGTCATAGCTGTCGGACAATTTCTGCGACCATATCACCCCTAACATCTGGCCACTTAACTCCCCTTGATTATTATGTGTGGGGTGCAGTTGAGCAAGAGACCAACAAGACTTCTTCTAACACCAAAGACAAACTGAAGGTAAGGATTATGGCAGCATTCACCAACTTAAACAAAGAAACCGTCCAGAAGAGTTGCAAGAGATTCCGAAGTCGTCTGGAGGATGTTGTTGAAGCCAATGGCGATTTTATTGAATAAATTTACTCTTTAGTATTTCAAGATATTTTTATGTAATTTTGGTAAATACATTTGTTAAAATGGGATGTCAGTGTTATTTTCATTTCTGCGTACATTAGTCAATATATTCACCGGACCCAATATTCATACATATTCATACATACATATTTATATATACAATATTCCATATTCATACATTGTACACACACACACACACATATATATATATATATACACAGACACACATATATATATATATATATATATACGTACGCATATACACATATATAAGCATACTTATACAGGAACATGATCATGTGTACTTCCATATATACATATATATGTATTTACATGTGTGTGTGAGTGTGTGTGTATACATATATATTTGCTTTATATTAACACATACTCTGCATATGTAATTATACTGATATATGTGTATATACATATGTGCGTATGTGTATGCATAAGTGTGTGTGTGTGTGTGTGTGTGTGTGTGTGTGTGTGTGTGTGTGTGTGTGTGTGTGTGTGTGTGTGTGTATCAGCGTATGTATATAGGTATGTGTACATGTTTCCTCCGTATTTAAGATCCATCTTTTAGTGAATCCTTGTATCATGGCTAACTTTATTTCAATCCTAATTGTATAACAATGCTTTACATTTAATTCCTTATCCGAAATATGTATCATATATACAAAGTATACAAGAAATAGTGCATATATATATATATATATATATATATATATATATGTATGTATGTATGTATGTATATATAATATATATATATATATATATATATATACACAGACACATAAATATATATATTTATTTCTTTATTGCCCACAAGGGGCTAAACATAGAGGGGACAAGAATGGACAGACAAAAGCATTAAGTTGATTACATCGACCCCAGTGCGTAACTGGTACTTATTTAATCGACCCCGAAAAGATGAAAGTCAAAGTCGACCTCGTCGGAATTTGAACTCAGAACATAAAGACAGAAGATATATATATATATATATATATATATATATATATATATATATATATATATATATATATATATATTGAAAAACTATTGAAAGGAAAGTTGCTGGTTTACATAGTTCCTAAATGTTTTAAATGACCGTGTAGTTTTATCCTACGTGGCGGCGTATCGATGAGCTCCAATTTTAGAACGAAATAAATTAAAATTTATCTGCATCTACTTGCCTCTTAACGGTACTGTAAAGTTCATTTAATCAAGGTCACCTCGACTTGAAGAATAGCCTGCTTTATACACATCGCTTGTGGGGGCGCAATGGCCCAGCGGTTAGGGCAGCGAACTCGCGGTCGTAGGATCGCAGTTTCGATTCCCAGACCGGGCGTTGTGAGTGTTTATTGAGCGAAAAACACCTAAAGCTCCACGAGGCTCCGGCAGGGGATGGTGGCGAATCCTGCTGTACTCTTTCACCACAACTGTCTCTCACTCTTACTTCCTGTTTCTGCTGTGCCTGTATTTCAAAGGGTCAGCCTTGTCACACTGTGTCACGCTGAATATCCTCGAGAACTACGTTAAGGGTACACGTGCCTGTGGAGTGCTCAGCCACTTGCACGTTAATTTCACGAGCAGGCTGTTCCGTTGATCGGATCATCTGGAACCCTCGACGTCGTAAGCGACGGAGTGCCAACAACAACAACAACAACACCTCGCTTGAATATTTACCACTTCTGAGGTAGCCCCGATATTATCTACTACATTCCGTAACTCTTGTATGCAGATATATATATATATATATCCATACACTCGCACAAACATGATATACACATACATAAACACATGCACATATATATGGATGGGTGGATGGATGCGTGTGTACGTGCATGAATATGCATAAAGCACTACGATTGCAAACATATTGTGGTTACTTTAGCTATCAACGCATGTAAACACAAACCATGCAGAAAACAAAACGAAAAGCTCATTCACAAAATCTCCCCAACACCGCAAAAAACACCACAACAACTATTATTGTTGGCAATATTTGGTGAAAGATTGCCAGCAGCTCTTCAAACAAAGGAATATTTAATAGACATGCAAACTATTACAAAAAAAGCACTAGAGAATAGTGGATTTACAATAGCAATTAAATTTACCTCCGAAACTATAACCCCAAATAATCCTCAGTTAGTGAAACAAAAGTCGTATAAAGCGTACTTGTAACATAATCTGGCTAAACGCTCCATAGAATTTCAATGAGGAATTCAGTATTGCTAAGAATGTCCTAAACTTTATTTAGAATAATTACTCCACATGACATATATATTCCAAACAGTTTAACAGAAAAAACTTAAAGGTAAATTACAGTTGTATGACAGTTTCAAAGAAAGTCGTCGGGGGTTGATATTGGCTATTATCGTCTTTTGGGGGTCGATAAAAAAAATAATAAATGGGGTCGATGTAATTGATTGCCACTCGTCTCAAAACTGCTGGATTTGTGCCAAAATTAGAAAGAATTATTATTATTGTTATTTTTCTTAATCTGCGTGTTTGATGCAATCACTTACCGGGTCACGTCCTGCGCCTTGTGGCAAGTGAAAGTGAGGAATGTTTAGATATAACCGAAAGTTTGGGGAGGGAAAGTGGGAAGGGCAGTACGAAATACATTTATATAATACAACACAACATAAACGTTTGAACTGATAGGGTTTTGCTAAGGATGTAGACGGTACTTGGATTTCTTTGGATTTTTTTGAGATATGGTTCTCCTGGGATGTTATCTAGATGTTTCTGACATCCCTTTTTCATGATGCAAAAGACATCAGCAATAATGAGTTTTTGCTTTAAGATGCTACATCTTTTGCATTTCAATTTCGAGGTCCTTATATTTACTAAGTTTTCCAAATCCCTTATCATTGGGGACACTTACATCTATCAAGTATTTTCTTCCTTGTATTTAATAATTATGTCTGGTTGATTAGCCTGGATCGTTTCAGTCAATGTTGGGTGGAAAATCCCGCAAGATAGTGACATTTTTACCTGCAACCATTGGATCAGGACGGTGTTCATACCAATTAGCAGGTGTGTTGATTTGATAGTGCTTACATATTTTCTAATATAAACGCTGTCCTACCCTACCGTGGCGATTTTATTATTATTATTATTATTATTATTATTATTATTATTATTATTATTATTATTATTATTATTATTATTATTATTATTATTATTTTATGTTTGACTTTTGTTTTGCATTTGTACAAGTTGGATCCAAGTCTCACCCAGAGACCTCAAGAGACAACAAGTTAGAAGTTCATGTAGGTGTTATGCCTAGGGTACCATATATTTGGATTTGTACAGTTTTGTTCTAGTGAATGTTTAAGAAACCATAAGAAAATTATGTGTTTGTTTTAAAATTTGAGATCACATAGACAGTATTTTACGTAGGATATGGGCAGTTCCCATGAGCACTATCTTTTGAACTTCAGCCATTTTGGGGTTTCCTGGTATCTGAGCTAGGTAGTAATCAGCCCGTTTCGCTGTCATTCCCAGGGCACCTATGACAATAGGTATTGTTTTCGTCTTCAGATTCCACATTTTGCTAATTTCTATTTCAAGATCTTTATATTTGCTCAGTTTTTGGTAGGTCTTGACAGATACATTTATATCGATTGGGACAGTCATATCAATGAGGAGGCATGATTTTTGTCTGAAGTCTTTCAGTATGATGTCTGGCCTATTTGCGTCTATCTTTCTGTCAGTTTGAATGGTGAAGTTCCAGAGGAGTGCAATGTGATCATTTTGAAGTACTGGGGGTGGTTTGTGTTCCCACCAGTTTTTATCATGGGGCAAGTCCAGGTTTTTGCATATTACCCAGTGAATATATTGTGCAGCTCTATCATGCCTTTTGAGATACTCTGTAGGCGCAAGCAGACTGCACATGGAGACAACATGATCGATGGTCTCATTTTGTTGTTGGCATATACGACATAATGGGGAGCTGCCGTTCTTTAATATGTTGGCCTGGTAGTTCTTTGTAGGTAGGCATTGATCTTGGGCTGCTATGATAAACCCCTCTGTTTCTGATTTCAAGCCAGAGGCCATTAACCATTGGTGGGTAAGGGCTTTGTCAATATCTGCATTATTCGCTCTCTTTGGGTATTTGCCATTGAGAGGTTTTCCATGCCATTTTTCAGTCATAATAGCTAAGGCAGCAATTTTAGCACGGGTTTTCAAGAGCTTAGCTTTTTCTGCAGGTGTTTCTAGTTCGTCTAATTCTTGAATTTGTTGCAATTATTATTATTATTATTATTATTATTATTATTATTATTATTATTATTATTATTATTATTATTTCTTTTTATAACAGGTTTTGCTGGAACTGCTACCCGCAGCCTACGGTACCATGCCATTCATTCTTTTCGGCTATCTGATATTTTCCTGATTATTCTGTTCGTGCCAAGGAGGCAAACCTTTTCTAACACATCTACTGGGCGCTCTATTCCAATTTTCTTTATATACCCCTTGACGCCTTCTGATACTGTCCCCTAGGACCCAACAATAATTGCCACTATCTTCACCTTCTTCATTGTCCATAACCGGGCTATTTCGTACTTAAAAGGGTTGTATCTATCTATCTTTTCGCCTTCCTTCGTGGCTATTATTATTATTATTATTATTATTATTATTATTATTATTATTATTGTTGTTGTTGCTGTTGTTGTTGTTGTTGTTTTCATCATCATTATTATTATTATTATTATTATTATTATTATTATTATTATTAAGGCGGCGAACTGGCACACTCGTTAGCGTGCCGGACGAAATGCTTCGCGGTATTTCGTCCGTCGCTGCGTTCTGAGTTCAAATTCCGCCGAGGTTGACTTTGTCTTTCATCCTATCGGGATCGATTAAATAAGTACCAGTTACGCACAGTTACGCTCTTAATCTCCTCCTCCAAGCTGCCCATGTGGCAAAAATTTGAAACCATTATTATTATTATTATTGG
Source organism: Octopus bimaculoides (assembly GCF_046866305.1). Lineage (NCBI taxonomy): Eukaryota > Metazoa > Mollusca > Cephalopoda > Octopoda > Octopodidae > Octopus > Octopus bimaculoides. The sequence goes on from NC_142933.1 coordinate 8,439,690, forward strand.
CAGAATCGTTAGCACGCCGGGCGAAATGCTTAGCGGTATTTCGTCTGTCTTTACGTCCTGAGTTCAAATTCCGCCGAGGTCGACTTTGCCATTCATCCATTCGGGATCGATAAATTAAGTACCAGTTGTGTACTGGGGTCGATCTAATCGACTTAAACACTGTCCATAGCACTTACTCAGCATTACTTTACACCTTTGGATCTTATTGACACCATTACCTCTCATAACCTCTCTCTCTCTCTCTCTCTCTCTCTCTCTCTGTATATATATATATATATATATATATATATATATATATATATATATATATATATATATATATATATATGTATATGCATATTTGAGTGTGTGCCTGTGCTTGCCCCCCTATCCCCCATTATCGCTCGACAGCTGAAGTCGGTGTCTTTACGGCCCCGTACCTTAGCGATTCGGCAAAAGAGAACCGATAGAACAAGTACTAGGCTGGAGTAAAGGCGGTGCTCCAACATGACCGCCGTCATATGACTGAAACAAGTAAGAAAATAAAAGAATAAAAGAATATATATATATATATATATATATATATATATATATATAAGCAATGTTAATTCTCTAAATGAAGTATTAACAGTAACTGCACGATAAAGTGAAGTGTATTGCCACTTAAGTGTGGTTGACCCCTAGGGGTGGATGTTACTGTTGCTTTAGCCCCAGGAGGACATCTCCTCCAGCTGGCTTATCGACACACTACTGTGTCCTGTTTGTTTTGCCAAAGGAAGTTATCCCTCTCATCGTGATCGTAGCACGAACGGACCCGGGTTTCAGGGTTATTTCCCTTCGCCAGCGTCCGATAGCTACCGACCTTCGATGAGAGATATAAATTCTTGGCAACCTTATGTATATTTTTCCAGTGAAATTCTTCACTGATATCGAAAAAGTGAAAACAAGCAATGTTAATTCTCTAAATGAAGTATTAATAGTAACTGCACGATAAAGTGAAGTGTATTGCCACTTAAGTGTGGCTGACCCCTAGGGGTGGATGTTACTGTTGCTTTAGCCCCAGGAGGACATCTCCTCCAGCTGGCTTATAGACACACTACTGTGTCCTGTTTGTTATATAAACAATATAAGAGTATATGCATATATATGCACATGTATGTACATACCTTCATCTACATGTACATATAGATACATAACTGGGTACATGACGTGGCAAAAGAACATGGACAAAATGATAAACAAGGTACAACAAATAAGCAAGCCACATAGAAACATCTCCTTCATCAGCTGCCACCATTAAAACACCGGCGTTTCGAAGAATTAAGGCAGTACGCATCGTTAAAATGGTTCTTCCCACGAACACAAATTAAATTGTTTTCGTGGAGGGTAGTGTCGGACGGAAAACAAGACAGGAAAACGAAACGGTGAAATAAACAAACAAAAAGGCTGTACAACCAGACGTGAAGTGTGTATGTTTTGAATATATATATATATATATATACCGGAGTAAGCACATGAAATGTGCAACAAGGTGGAAAAAAGAGTACTCAAATACCAGAGGTAGAGTAATATGCTTTATTTAAAAGCAGCAGAAATATAACAAAAAAAACCGTTACTCTGAGTTTCACGTTCCCGTTCATCGGACAGTTCGGGAACGTGAAACTCAGAGTAACGGTTTTTTGTTATATTTCTGCTGCTTTTAAATAGAGTATATATATATATATATATATATATATATATATATATATATATATATATATATATATATATTTATATATAGATAGATAGATACATACATACATACATACATACATACGTACATACGTACATACATACATACATACATACATACTATCAGGATATATATATATATATATATATATATATATATATATATATATATATATAGATAGATAGATACATACATACATACTATCAGGATATATATATATATATATATATATATATATATATATATATATACACGCACGCTCGCTCGGAGAAATCGTGAAAGACGTTATACACCATCGTATGAAAGCTACTTCGCTCACATTTGCTCGGCTGCTTACTTATGAGACGGCGATGTATAAAGTGCGTGTTTCATATCATGTTTGTATTTTTCTTCTACTACCATCCGTGCCAGTAATTATGAAGCTACAGTGTACTTTGTTGAGGAACTGCGAAGGAACTGCGAAAGCGAAGATAAATAAATCCTTCACGTAGCAGGGCGACTTGATATCTATTTCTGAGGTGATATGATGATGTACTTACAATAACTTGTCGTGTTCTTCAACGAAATAAAGGCTACCTGCCGAGAACTTGACGTCACGAACTGAGAGAATTGGTCAAATTCTAGGATTTCTATTGGGATGACTATTCAAAGGAGTGGAAGATGTCTTTGAATTCCTTAACGCTTTGAAACTAGAAAACGCTCCCTTCACACGAAATGCCTAAATCTGCGTTGGACGAATATTTGGGTGAGTCGTTGCAGTGAAACATCTGCAAGGGAAGAATCTGCGTCAAATGAGGTTCATTGAGCAACACAGCTGCTGCTGCTGCTACTACTACTACTACTACTACTACTACTACTACTACTACTACTACTACTACTAATTTCTTTACTGCTCACAAGGGGCTACACACAGAAGGGACAAACAAGGACAGACAAACAGATTAAGTCGATTACATCGACCCCAGTGCATAACTGGTACTTATTTAATCGACCCCGAAAGAATGAAAGGCAAAGTCGACCTTAGTGGAATTTGAACTCAGAACGTAGCGGCAGACGAAATACCGCTAAGCATTTCGCCTGGCGTGCTAACGTTTCTGCCAGCTCGCCCTACTACTACTACTACTACTACTACTACTACTACTACTACTACTACTACTACTACTACTACTACTACCACTTTTACTATTGCTTATCCAGCTTCTTCACGGCAGTCCTTGAATCATCAGAAGAAATGAATGAACGGCGTCTCCAGAAATTACGTTTATTCCATAACCTCATTCAGTGTAAAAGACCAAACCAGAACACTCAAACGCACTGTGCTGCAGCGGGGCCACGTCTAAACTTATAAGGTTATAAATCGGATAGGAAACGTTAGTTGACCAGTAGTACAATAGTAATAATAATAATAATAATAATAATAATAAAATAATAATAATGATTGGTACGACCGCAAACCCGAAGTCATCATCGAAAATGATAATGCAAAGATCCTGTGAGGTTTTATGATTCAGTGCGACCATGAGATAGAGAATAGGAAGCCAGACATTGTGTTAATTGTGTTAATTGAGAAAGAAAACAAACTATGCTGGATCTTAGATATAGCATGCCCAGCAGACAACAAGGTATGCAATAAGGAAGAAAGAAAAGTCGAGAGATTTGACAGGTTAGCTTGGGAGGTAAAGAAGTTGTGATCGATGAAGAAGGTGGTAGTAGTACCAATAATTGTCGGAGCCCTGGGAACAGTGAGCAAAAATCTTGAGAAGTACGTGGAACAAATAGGGGCTGCAATAAGGGTGGAGTACTTGCAGAAAACAGCACTGCTTGGAACCGCTCGAATATTCCGGAAGGTGCTCGAAAAGTAGGGGGTGTTACATTAGTTCACGGGTAGTGAACAGCTGACACTGTAGCGTTAGAAGCTGTGCAAGGGCAATAATAATAATAATAATAATAATAGTAATAATAATAATAATAACGACGACGACGAGGACGATGATGATGATGATGATGATGATAATAATAATAATAATAATAATAATAATAATAATAATAATAATGATAATAATAATAATAATAATAATAATGATAATAATAATAATAATAATGATAATAATAATAATAATAATAATAATAATAATAATAATAATAATAATAATAATAGTAATCGACTTGGCCGTTCACCAGATGTGATTCTCACCTGTCCTACTCTTCTCTCAACTATTTCTTCTATTTGTTTTTTTTTTTTTGTTTTTTTTGTTTTGTTGTTATTTTGCTTTTGTATGTTTTTTTGCTTTATTTTACGCACCTTCTCATTTAATATAGATACATAAATATTATCTTATCTTATCTTCAGACGTCTAACACTTGAAAAGGGGAAACTGGAAACTGCTTTGCTTGGTTGACTGTTTTGAAAGGAAGATCCATTGGTACACATGTCTAGTTATATAGAGTCACCATTAGTTCCGACTGGGCTGCACGTATTATTATCTTAACGCTCACACACACCTGACACAGAGAAACGCCCTCCACACACACACACACACACACACACACACTTTCTCTTTTATTCTTACTTGTTTCAGTCATTTAACTGCGGTCATGCTGGAGCACCGCCAGGACTTATTTTTTAGTAAGCTTAGTACTTATTCTATCGGTCCCTTTTACTGAACCGCTAATTTTCGGAGACGCCAACACACCAAAATCGGTTGTCAAGCAATGGTGGGACACACACACACACACACACACACACACACAGACACATATATATATATATATATACGACGGGCTTCTTTCAGTTTCCGTCAATCAAATCTACTCAGAAGGCTTTGGTCGGCCCGACGCTATAGCAGAAGACACTTGACCAAGGCCGCGAGCTGGCAGAAACGTTAGCACACCGGGCGAAATGCTTAGCGGTATATACGTCTGCCGTTACGTTCTGAGTTCAAATTCCGCCGAGGTCGACTTTCATCCTTTCGGGGTTCATAAATTAAGTACCAGTTACACACTGGGGTCGATGTAATGGACTTAATCCCCTTGTCCTTATTTGTCCCCTCTATTTTTAGCCCCTTGTGGGCAATAAAGAAATAAGAAACATTAGCACGCAGGGGGGGGGGGGATTCGTCTGCCATTACGTTCTGAGTTCAAATTCCGCCGAGGTTAACTTTGCCTTTCATCCTTTCGGGGTCGATAAATTAAGTACCAGTTACACACTGGGGTCGATGTAATCGATTTAATCCCTTTGTCTGTCCTTGTTTGTCCTTGTTTGTCCCCTCTATGTTTAGCCCCTTGTGGGCAATAAAGAAATAAGAAGACACTTGCCCAAGGTGCAACGCAGTGGGACTGAACCTGGAACCATATGGTTGGGAAGCAAGCTTCTTACCGCACAACCACTCCTGCGCCTACTCATGCACACACAGTTCTCAAATGAACAATATAAACTTCTGCAGCTGATAGTCAGCTATACACCTTCCTCTTCCGAATATACTTTTGCACAACTTACTTATTTGTTTACTTCCCACAAGGGGCTAAACATAGAGGGGACAAATAAGGACAGACAAAGGGATTAAGTCGATTAGATCGACCCCTGTGCGTAACTGGTACTTAATTTATTGACTCCGAAAGGATGAAAGGCAAAGTCGACCTTGGCGGAATTTGAACTCAGAACGTACACACGTACATGAATACGTACATACGTACGTGCATACATACACATACACACACATACACAAATACATACATACATACATACATATCTACATACATACACACACACATACATGCATACACATACATACATATATACGTACATACGTACATACATGCCTGCATACATACATACATTTCATACATGCATGCATACACATATATACATACAGACACACACATACACATACATACATACATACACACATACATACATACATACATACATACATATGTACGTACGTACATACATAGACACACGTACATACATACATACATACATACATACATGCATACATGCATACATACGTACGTACGTACGTACATACACACACACATACACACGTACGTACATACATACACACATACATACATACATACATACATACATACATACATAGGGACGTACATAAATACATAATACATACATGCATGCATACATACATACATACATACATACATACATACATGTTGGTCTGAGTAATTGGGTCTCTTCAGTTTTATATAATTTTTTCTGTACTCTTAAATAAGCATCGAGTTCTTTACGTTTATTCTTGTTTGTAACTCCAGTGCAAAGTGTGTGTGTGTGTGTGAGAAAGAGAGAGAGGTGGAGAGAGTGAGAGTTCCTATATATACATTTACATAAAAAATCAGAGACAGACAGGCAGAGAGAGAGAGAGAGAGAGAGAGAGAGAGAGAGAGAGAGAGAGAGAGGTGGGTGAGTGTTTTAATGAGGAAACTCGTGAATGCTATCATCCATTAGCGTCTCTTTCCTGCGCACACCTCGTTCCCGTCATCGCCATCAACAGAAACAGTTCAGCTAATATATTGATGAACCTCCGACAGTGGACCGAAGCAATTAGTGGAGAAGAACAAAAGATAGAAAAATATACCAATAAATGAACAAATTAATTAATTAAATAATAAAACTAATAAATAATCGATATTACCAGAGATTTTAACTTTCTAACGTTTTGATGAGAGATGACTTTTAATTTTGATTGATCTGTTATTGATCTGGTAGTGATTAGGGGTGATCTGGCAGAAACGGTAGCACGCCGGGCGAAATGCTTAGCGGTATTTCGTCTGTCTTTACGTTCTGAGTTCAAATTCTGCCGAGGTCGATTTTGCCTTTCATCCTTTCGGGGTCTATAAATTAAGTACCAGTTACGCACTGGTTTCGATGTAATCGACTTAATCCCTTTGTCTGTCCTTGTTCCCTCTATGTTTAGCCCCTTGTGGGCAATAAAGAAATAAGAACCTATATACTTCAGAGACAAGACATAATTGCAAACTGAAGGAAACCAAGATCATAAATATTGCCATTCTTGGGGATGCACCAGTGGATGATAAAGAACTGGTAAAGATCGAAAAATACAAGAAGCCACTAAAAAATGTAATTGCACGAATGTGGCCAAAGAAGAAAGTAATTATTATCCCGGTGGCTGTAGGAGTCACTGGGAGCATTTACAATCGGATTTTAAGAATTTGTTGGAGAAATTAGCATTGATATATGAGGGAAGAACATACTCAGAAAACTGCTTTATTGGGGAGAGCAAGGGTTTTAAGATTGGTACCTGGATGTTGAGTATCGTTGAAGAGACCCTTGACAACAAGCTGTTGTCCGTTCTTTCAGTGGCCGGAGAAAGTGAAGTCGAGAGCTTTGAGATGTGGAATAACAATAAGAATTATAATTTCATTTGATGTGGTCTGTCTGATCCTATTGCATGTGCAGCAATGAAGATTATCGTTGTCGTATAGCTTCAGGTCTTTCCAGACCAAGCAGTTCTATGATACGCAGACACCCGGCCGAAAGACAAAGAACGATTCACAGATTCATCATAACTGCACATCCCGTTGGCCAATGATGAATGGTAAACGGTGTAGTGTGACAATCTCACTGCCTTCCAATCCATTCTTCTATCCCCGGAGATCGTAGTGGTGGCAACAGCGGAGGAAATTAAAATAGTCTCGGCCCGAGCACGACAGTTACTTTTTATTTATTATTGGTAGTGCGCATGCGCATGCAGTGTCTGCGTCCATTGAAGTTATTAATGTTATAGTTAGTTTTCTGTGTACGTGTTCCTAGTTCTCTCTCTGGTTTTGTAGAATAGATAAGGTTTGGAGGAATTATTTCATTTTGTGAGAGAAATTGCGCAATTTAAAGTTTGCTGCGGGGGAATTATGTACCAGAATCACATATTAACTTTTGAATATCTTGGAATAACAGCAACAATAAAAATCCCAAAGGATTCTGGTTGAAGTGGCAAACTAGAAATTTTGTGAGAAGGTGACATGTTGTTTACGTGGGCCACAGTAGCTAATTTGTAAATGATTTTATTGACTACGGAGGGATGAACTCACAATAGAGTTTCCAGTGGGAGTATTGTAAAATCGACCAGTGTGCATTGTTGGGCAGAACTGAACTGGTCAGTCCTATAATTGCCTTGAAGGGAGAGAGAGAGAGAGAGAGAGAGAGAGAGAGAGAGAGAGAGGGAGAGAGAGAGAGAGAGAGAGAGAGAGGGAGAGAGAGATAGAGAAATAGGGAGAAATGGAGAGAGAGAGAGAAAGAGAGAGAGAGAGGGGGGGAGAAATAGGGAGAAATGGAGAGAGAGAAAGAGAGAGAGAGAGAGCCAGAGAGAGAGAGGGGGGAGAGAGAGAAATAGGGAGAGATGGAGAGAGAGAGAGAAAGAGAGAGAGAAGGAGAGAGAGAGGGAGAGAGAAAGAGAGAGAGAGAGAGAGAAAGGGAGAGAGAGAGAGAGAAATAGGGAGAGATGGAGAGAGAGAGAAAGAGAGAGAGAAGGAGAGAGAGAGGGAGAGAGAGAGGGAGAAAGAGAGAAGCCACCTCTAGCTTTTGTTTCCTTCTGTTTTTGTTGTATTTTCTGTTTTCTCTGTACACTGTAAGGAGATAACACTTTCGTGTATATATATATATATATATATATATATATATATATATATATATATATATATATATATATATATATACATAGGGAGAATTCACAAAACAAAACTAAAAAACAACAGACGAAGACAGGTGGTGTAGAAAACAAATAGATGTATTAGTATAACGCTCGGGAAGTGAGAAAGTC
>NC_142933.1:8453191-8458191 GCF_046866305.1 Octopus bimaculoides
GCAATCGACAATCCCCCTCCCCCAAATTACTGGCCTTGTACCCATGTACGTCATTGTTATTGGCATTAGTCAACTATTGGGTTAAATCGATTTTATCGTTACAATATATTGGAAAGTTTGTAGTTAAAATATTGTGTAAATTTGTGTGTATTTGTAGATAGAAATATTGTGTTGTTACGAATGTTTGTCGATGGAATATTGTGTGCTTACATGACAAAACGAGAAAAAAAAAATTTGAAGAATTCAAGAGGCAGATACGCGTGGGTTTGTGATTGAGTTACTGGCAGGCAGCTTGGGGGGGAAAAAAAGTCTATATATATATATATAGTGGCTGTGTGGTAAGTAGCTTGCTTACCAACCACATGGTTCCGGGTTCAGTCCCACTGCGTGGCACCTTGGGCAAGTGTCTTCTACTATAGCCTCGGGCCGACCAAAGCCTTGTGAGTGGATTTGGTAGAAGGAAACTGAAAGAAGCCCGTCGTATATATGTATATATATATATATATATATATATATATATATATATATATATATATATATATATTATGTATGTATGTGTGTGTGTATGTTTGCGTGTCTGTGTTTGTCCCCCTGGCATTGCCTGACAACCGATGCTGGTGTGTTTATGTCCCCGTCACTTAGCGGTTCGGCAAAAAGAGACCGATAGAATAAATACTAGGCTTACAAAGAGTAAGTCCCGTGGTCGATTTGCTCGACTAAAGTCGGTGCTCCAGCATGGCCGCAGTCAAATGACTGAAACAAGTAAAAGAGTAAAGAGTATATACACGCACACACACACACATAAATAAATATACGCACACATATATCTTTCCATGTATGTATATGTATACATACAAGAACATTCATACATGCACATGCACACACATACACCCACGCGCGCGCGCACGCACACACACACACACACAAGTATAAAAGTGTTCTTTCTTGTCATTCTGTGCAGATAACTATTTCCTTCACCACATCGCGGTTTACCTATCGCGGTTCACCCATCGCGGTTTATAATTTAAACTTACGTCGATTCCTCTTTGGTATTATTTTGCAATACTAATAAAATAAATATATACAAATTAATAAATAATAAAACAAAATAATAAAACAAAATAATAAAACAAAATATACAGCACAGTACTGCTTCTTCACAGATTTTCACCTGTCACTGTTGGGTTTTGGAACGTAACACCTGCGATAGTCGAGGGATTACTGTACGAATGTTGTTGGCACTCCGTCGCTTACGACGTCGAGGGTTCCAGTTGATCCGATCAACGGAACAGCCTGCTCGTGAAATTAACGTGCAAGTGGCTGAGCACTCCACAGACACGTGTACCCTTAACGTAGTTCTCGGGGATATTCAGCGTGACACAGTGTGCCAAGGCTGGCCCTTTGAATTACACGCACAACAGAAACAGGAAGTAAGAGTGAGAGAAAGTTGTGGTGGAAGAGTACAGCAGGGTTCGCCACCATCCCCTGCCGGAGCCTCGTGGAGCTTTAGGTGTTTTTCGCTCAATAAACACTCGCAACGCCCGGTCTGGGAATCGAAACCGCGATCCTATAACCGCGAGTCCGCTGCCCTAACCACTGTGCCATTGCGCCTCCACACTGTACGAATATCATTCACTGTTTTTCTTGTCATAGTGAAGATTTCTCTCTCTCGACAAATAGGTGTTATTACATCGAGTCAGCTCATGGCATCACCTAACCAGACTAACCATTCTTTTATTCTGTTATTCTGTTATTCTTTTACTTGTTTCAGTCATTTGACTACGGCCATGTTGGAGCACCGCCTTTAGGCAACCAGTTTTCGATTCCGAGTTGAAGCTATTTCAATTTATCGTTCTTTTTCTTTGCCTTGAGATACGTAAAATCGTGGGACAATCAAATTCCACGCTCCCCATCCTTTTAATGAATCTCAGACCTTCAGACACTAGAAGTATGCCAGCAACACTTGTCTCTTTCTATTTTGGGCTGTTCCTTAAATAGCAGACATATATAAAGAATTCTATTTTGGAAAAAAATATTTAGAACAATTAAACGTAACCAACCAAACGGAGTGTTTCGCGGTGGTTGCTCGATGGGCTAGAAACAGTAGCCGAATATCATCCATGTTACATCATACACCATTATAAAGCGAAGATACACAATGCTTGTGAAGACGAGATGTTCACGACTGGAACGTCTTGAATCAAAGGTTTTCTTAATCAACAGCAAGCGAAAAAACCATCCTCGCCCTCCACAAGTGAAAAGAAAAAACCCAAAGAAATTTTCCCACCAGAGAAGAGGATTTGACCAGTAATTAGAGTTCAACATAAAAAAAAAACACAAGACTATTAACTAATTATCATTCCATAAATAACGATAGTTAATTATTTAGTATTGCAATGATTACAAATAAAAATCGAGGCCTCAGCTTTAGGGTTTACGGGTCACATTAGACGTTTAACGTGTTCGTTGACAGGAAATTCTTTTAACTCATTGATTAAATAATCCTTTCGATTGGAAGCACAAGGCCACAAATTTGGTGGAATGGATTAAGTCGATTACATTGACCCGAATATGTAACCGGTACTTATTTAATCGACCCCGAAAGGATAAAAGGCAAAGTCGACCTCGGCGGAATTTGAACTCAGAACGTAGTGACGAGTGAAATGCTGCTAAGCATTTCGTCCAGTGTGCAAACGATTCTGCCAGCTCAACGCCTTATTCAGTGGTTAAATAATGGCTTCAAATTTTGGCATAAAGTCAGCGATATCGGGGGAAGGGGTAGGTCGAACATAAACAAACCAACGCCGATTGTCAAGTGATAGGGTGCTAACACAGATATGAAAAATCAGACATAGATATACACACATATCTATACATATTTATATATGTGTGTATATACATGTGTGTGTATATATATATATATATATATATATATATATATATATGTGTGTGTGTATGTGTGTGTGTGTATACACACACACATATAGATTGATAAGCAGAGAGATAGACATATAGACAGACAGATAGAGAGACAGACAGATAAACAGACAGACAGATAGATAGATAGATAGATAGATAGATAGAGAGAGAGAGAGAGAGAGAGAGAGAGAGAGAGAGACAGAAAGACAGACAAACAGACAGACAGACAGACAGATAGACAGACAGACAGACAGATAGATAGATAGATAGATAGAAAGATAGACAGTCAGCTTGAAAGACAGACAAATGTAGACAGAGAGACAGATACTCGAGATGCGACAGAAAATGTGGATTATGCCTGGTATCTGTTGAAGACATTATAGCAGCTCCGACCCCCATCCCCCCACGCCCGAATATCTTCAAAGTAACACACTCCAGAGTGGCATGACGTTGTTGCTAAAATAATCTCGAATCTCATCGACAAATGGAAGCGTTGCAGATTTGCATAAAACAATATTTTTCATGTTTGCTTTATTCCTATACTCTCTGAATTAGTAGGTCACACATCCATCCATAGACAAGTTCCGCGAATGTTTGGACCAAAGGAACACGAAGGTCACCGTAAATGACATCGGTGTATGAGATCGACCCTATCTCATGGTTCCCATCATTGCATTATATAAGTTGATGGTGGACGCCGTCGTGGATTTTGGTGGTATAAAGTCTGGTGGTACCTATAGAAAGACACCAAAGCAATGGCAATCCAGGAAGCTGTGCTAATTATAGAGGAATCTCCTTGTTGAGCCACTCCGGCGAAGTCTAAGCTAAGTGTCTGGAATAGAGACACCCTCGGATATTGTTTTTATTCATTCGTTTGTCTGCCAAGACGTTGGTTGGCTGGCTGGTTGGCTGGCTGGCTGGATATTCCATCGGTTGGTTGGTTGGTTGGTTGGATCTGTGCAGCCTCAAACAAACGGAAAACAAAATTACAAATTGAATGAAACCTTTAGAAAGAGCAGAATAAAATTTCCCTGATTTCCCATCCTAGCATTTAACGAGAACGAAGGACATGTTTAATAATAATAATAATAATAATAATAATAATAATAATAATAATAATAATACAGTCGTAATTATGCTATAGTGAAAAAGACAAAAAGACGATGTGGTCACATCTGGAACACGTTTGATGTATTAAGATTGAACTGAGGCGGCGGGGAACAGCAACAATAACACCAACGTTATACTAAGGAAGGATGGAAACTCTAAGTTATTGAGCGATCTACTAGAATTAGTAGCTAAATCTCACGACAAAGCCACCCTTATGAAAAAACAGCAGCCACTTGAGAAATATAATTAAGGCTAGGAATTAAATTAATTAAAAAATTAATTTGCACTGATTTACAGATTTAAGGATTGGTCCTTATTTTTTAGTTCTTCCTTTCTTTTCTTTCTTCCCTACTTCCTGGCTTCATTTCTGCTTTTCTTTTTTTCCCTGTCCTTTTCCCTCATTGCTTCCATTTTCATTTCTTACTAGTTGCCTTTTCAAGAACCATACAGTTTTACCGTCAGGAGCATTAGAGTTGTGCTCGTTGACACACACACACACACACACACACACACACACACACACACACACACACACACACACACACACACATACATATATATATATATATATATATATATATATATATATATATATATATATATATATATATATATACATAAATACATACATACGCGTATATGTATGTATGTATGTATGTATGTATGTATGGAAAATCAGTATTGTTAAATCTGACTCCTTTTCCGTAAACCGAAACTTGTGCCGGAGTGCAACGATCACTAAGAAAATAGTCTTGAAGAATACTAAAGGAGTTAACAGTGGATTTCAGGCCTTAAAACAGCGTGTTTTAAATTCCTGCCTGTTTCCATCTGTTTACGCCTTTTAAACCAATCATATTTTATCTTGCTTCTGTAGTTAGCTATGTCGGATTTCATTTCAGGACGACATTTCGAAATTACCTCAGTTCTTCTGTTTAAATGTTTAAAGAAGCTTGATTATTATAAATTGTTTC
>NC_142933.1:8470691-8480691 GCF_046866305.1 Octopus bimaculoides
AGCGTATCTAAAACTACATTATTAAATGTGTCCTTCCGTTTATAAAACGTTACACACACACACACACACACACACACACACACACACACACACACACACACACACACACACACACACATATATATATATATATATATATATATATATATATATATATATATATATATATATGTATATATTTAATTTCACCTGAAGATCGCAGTAGCGTGAAACTCGAGTCGCGAAACAAACTCTCAGCTTCTCTTTTAGTAAAAAAAATCTGTGTATATATATATATATATATATATATATATATATATTCACACACATATATAAGTGTATGTGTGCGTGCTTGCTTGTGTGCGCGCGCGTGTGTGTGTGTGTGTGTGTGTGTGTGTGTGTGTGTCTGTGTGTGTGTTTACCACCAGAGACGTTTATCTAAACCGGTTTGGTATCTTTTAGTAACGATGAAACTTATATCTATTGTTCAGTTGAATCATTTTACAATGTCGCCGACTGCCAAAACCGACCAACATCTAAACGTTATTTATAGTTAGAAAATGGCGGTGAACATCATTGTACTTTTAATTCCTCTTTCAGAACCAGGTCTAAGCTTTTTCATTCACCTGCCATGTCTTTTCCTACAATGCAATTGTCTTTCAACAAATAATATTGTTCATTCTCTTTTCCACTGATTAAAAGTTCGAATCTAATACAAGTCTAGTATCTTATTGTATATTTATGAAACTTTTTTCCTCTTCCATTGTAGAATGACGGTTCAACTCCCCTAAAAATGAAATATTTTCTATCGAGTTATCACTTGTTTTCCACTATCTTTCCATAGCCATATATCTCATCAGAAACAGCTCTAGGAGCAATATCTATGTTATTAGTAAACTAAAATCTCAAGATTAAGTTTTTCAAAATTATATCTACGAGGGGGAGTCAAGAAGTAATGTCATTTTGTTTAGGACAGGTATAATTACCAACACAGGAACATGTATCATACATCAAAATGAAGCTGGTCCTCTGTGGATCACATCCCTGCTTTTCTCAACATTGTCGCGGTTCTCTCAATAGCAATGTTCCACCTTCGAATGAGAGCATGTATCCCTGCCCCGTAAAATTCTGTTGACTGTTCTTTTGAGCCAATTCTTCACTACCCCCTGCTACTTGCTTTATCAACCCCGGAAGGATGAAAGTCAAAGTTACCCCCTCGACGGAATTTGAATTCAAGGTGTAAAGGCGGATGAAATACCGTTAAGCATTTTGTCCGGCGTGCTAACGATAGTGCCAGCTCCTCGCCTTATATGAACATAAATATTATCAAAAATAATAGTAATAATATTTAATTACTCTGAAGCGGCGAGCTAAGAGAATCGTTAGCACGCCGGACAAAATGCTTAGCGGCATTTCGTCCGTCTTTGCAATCTGAGTTCAAATTCCGTCGAGGGTGAGTTTGACTTTCAACCTTCGATAAAATAAGTACCTGCTGTGTTCTGAGGTTGAGATATTCGACTTGCCCTCTTCCTCTAAATCGCTGGACATATGCCGGAATTTGAAACCGTTATTTAATCACTCCACAAATATTGTGATTAACTAGGACACTGCTGGCATGAAATCCCCTGCTACACATTATATGCATGTGTGTGTGCGTGTGTCTTGTGATGCTTCTTGATATTATTATTTTTCCTGTTCGTGCACGTCCTTGTTCTAGTTTTTGGCTGTGGTTAATGAATGTTAATGAGTGTTTGTATCCACGTGTGTCCTGCTGCAAATAATTATTCCTTTTTGTTATTTTGTGCAGCTGTTAGTTTTAGAGGTTGCTCTGTGTGGTAAGTAGCTTGCTTACGAGCCACATGGTTCCGGGTTCAGTCCCACTGCGTGGCACCTTGGGCAAGTGTCTTCTACTATAGCCTCGGGCCGACCAAAGCCTTGTGAGTGGATTTGGTTGACGGAAACTGAAAGAAGCCCGTCGTATATATATATATATATATATATATATATATATATATATATATATATATATATATATATATATGTATGTATGTATGTATGTATGTATGTATGTGTATATGTTTGTGTGTCTGCGTTTGTCCCCCCCAAATCGCTTGGCAACCGATGCTGGTGTGTTTACGTCCCCGTAACCTAGCGGTTCCGCAAAAGAGACTGATAGAATAAGTCCTGGGGTCGATTTGCTCGACTAAAGGCGGTGCTCCAGCATGGCCGCAGTCAAATGACTGAAACAAGTAAAAGAGTAAAAGAGTAAAAGAGTATACTTTTAGTTATATTTCTAGTTTAGGTGTGCCGCCAAATTTTGAAAAGAATATAAAAGTGTGCCGCAAGTGAAAAAGGTTGTGGGGCACTGCTCAAGGTTCAGAACCCTGTGCAATGCTTCTGTAACGCAGAGAAGGAGGTTTCTTATCCGATTTCCTTAATCACTCTTGGGTCTCCCGCAGAAAGAAAATGGTCGTTGCTGTTCCTTATCTGACTAAAACAAATAAAAGATAAAAATAATAAAAGCACTCGCCTTTTCTCAATCATTGTCTTTCGTTTCTTAACCACTCCATAGCAACCCGTTATCAACGGTTTCGGCGAGAAGACAAGGAAGTGGAAAGGTAGAAGGAGAGAGAGAGGGGAAGAGAGAGGGAGAGGGAGACGGACAGGCAGAGACAGAGAGATTAAGGTGAAGGAGGAGAGAAAGATTAAGAGGAAGGAGGGAGGGAGGGAGGAAGGAAAACGATAAATTGAATACAAAATGGACCGCTGGCCACACGAGCGAACAAACCACAGCGGAGTGAAGTCAGACGCCATACAGCGAGCTGTTGATCAGAGAGAGAGAGACAACAGGGCCTCTCGGTGTCAGTTGATATGGGTGAGTGGTTGAGTACGTTTGCCTGTAGCTGGGCGGCGTGGTTACGAATGGAGGGTTTCATTGGATATGGTTGGCCTCCTGACACAAACCAATGCTTGAACCGTGAACTGAAAGGTTAGCGGCGGCGGACAGATGCTCAACCGCCTCGCACCGATCATAGTTCTTGGCACGTGTCAAACTACTTCTACGATATCTACTCTTCCATCTCCTAATTCTCTCTACTTGTGAGTCGCCACGCTGAGGAAACACTTCACCTGCTCCTTTTCTCTCTCTTTCTCTCTCTCTCTCTCTCTCTCTCTCTCTCTTTCTCTCATTCACTCCTTTCTATTCTTCTTTCTTTCTTTCCCTTTTTCTCTTTCACTCACTATTAAAAATCACACAACACGAAGTACTCACATGGATAGATATGCTCGCACGCACACACACACACACACACACACACACACACACACAAACACACACAAACAAACATACACACACACACACACACAGGTATAAGTATGGGAGAGACAAAGACAAACACACACACACACACACGCACACACACACACACGCATACACACATTCGCAAGGGTGGTAACTCCAATAAAATCAATAAAACTGTGATTTTGGAAAACAAGAAGAATGATACAGACGCCAATGGATTTCAGCATAAAACAACAACATACATATTTCTGTTTTGATAGGTCATCTTAGCGAAGCTAATGGCAAGACAAAATGATATATATATATATAGAATGGTAAGACGACAAAAGAATGGAAGAGACCTCGATATTATGTAAATAGAGGAATTTATCTGTAAATATATGTGACAGTTATTCGGTAACCATGATAAAACTCCGAGTTTCGGATGTCGGGGCGGAAACCCACGCCGGCATCTCTTCAGTTATCGGGCCATCAAAAGAATAGAGTGTGTTTTGGGAGATACCTGACTGCTATTTCTAGCTGATCGAGTGATGACCACTTAGCGGCTCCCATATTGGCTGGTTGAAAGGTATTTAGCCAGTTGTGGTTGCGTTTTCTCCCAACATTACCATAATCATATCAAACATTTCTCTGAGCCTATTTTTGATGGCCCGATAACTGAAGACATCCGAAACTCGGAGTTTTATCATGGCTATATATATATATATATATATATATATATATATATATATATATATATATATATATATATATATATATATATATATATATATATATATATATATATATATATATATATATATATATATATATATATATATATATATATATATATATATATATATATATATATATATATATACATAGGCGTAGGAGTGGCTATGTGGTAAGTAGCTTGCTTACCAACCACATGGTTCCGGGTTCAGTCCTACTGCGTGGCACCTTGGGCAAGTGTCTTCTGCTATAGTCTCGGGCCGACCAAAGCCTTGTGAGAGGATTTGGTAGACGGAAACTGAAAGAAGCCCGTCGTATATATGTATATGTATATATATATGTATGTGTGTGTATATGTTTGTGTGTCTGTGTTTGTCTCCCAA
Source organism: Octopus bimaculoides (assembly GCF_046866305.1). NCBI lineage: Eukaryota > Metazoa > Mollusca > Cephalopoda > Octopoda > Octopodidae > Octopus > Octopus bimaculoides. The sequence continues at coordinate 8,475,069 of NC_142933.1, forward strand.
ACATCGCTTAACAACCGATGCTGGTGTGTTTACGTCCCCATAACTTGGCGGTTCGGCCTAAGAGAAACGATAGAATAAATACTACGCTTACAAAGAATAAGTCCTGGGGCCGATTTGCTCGACTAAAGGCGGTGCTCCAGCATGGCCACAGTCAAATGACTGAAACAAGTAAAGGAATTAAAGAATATCTATCTATCTATCTATCTATCTATCTATATATATATATATATATATATATATATATATATATATATATATATATATCATTCTTCTTCTTGTTCCTTACATGCATACCCGAGTGTACTTAATGATATTGTACAAGATATTGATAACATATCAAATAATATCTAGCCTACTGCGCATTTAGAGATGTGATGGTGGTGGTTGGGGGTGGTGGGGGGTGAGATCAGGAGATAGATCCTAAATGATGTCGGCCATTATCAACATTGGTCTCGGCCTGCACCCGGTTCCTGTACCCGACCTTTCCACCTGATGTACAAAAACAATCAAGTGGATTATAAACTATTTTTTGGCAGGTCGAGTATAAGAGCCGTTCGTGCGTGTGTGTATTTGTGTGTGTGTGTGTGTGTGTGTGTGTGTGTGTGTGCGCGCGTGCATGTGGTAAGACGTTTGCTTTCTAATTACATAGTTCTGAGTTCATTCCCACTGTGTAGCACTTTGGGCAAGTGTCTTCTACCATAGCCACGGGCTGTCCAAAGCCTTGTGAATAGATTTGGTAGATGGAAACTGAAAGAAGCCCGTTATATATATATATATATGTATATATATATATATATATATATATATATATATATATATATATATATATATATATATATATATAATCTCTGTTTATTTCCTCGTGTTCCTTTCTGCTGAAGAGCTTAGGCTCGAAACGTGAAAGACTCTCTCTCCTTCCCGCGCGTGAAACTAATACACCTGTTTGTTGTTTATTCACCTGTCTTCGCTTTTTGTTTTTCTGTAAATTTCAACTATATAAATGGGAACCAAACTATAGATATTTTTACACCACAGAAACGGTCACACGAAAAATAAAATTAATCAATTGAAAGAAAATAGTTATGAACATTTAGAACAAGTAGAAAGATAAATTTTATTCAACGCGTGGATACTGAACAGTATAAATCCTTTTTTCTCTTTTTTTCTTTTAAAGCAGAACAATTTTTCAGCAGCCAGCCATGAACATTTAGTGTAGTAACAACGATATTTGCAGCTTTTGAAGAACTCTGCTTGTTCAAGAGTGACTCTTTAGTAACGAGCATCATTTCTTTTACTCAGACATTACACTCCAGGTTATTGTCGCCATCAAAAGAATACTAAACAAGCTTCACTGGTTAGCTATGGATTTACTTTTATATAAATAATAAATAATTCATTCTATGTGGGGTAGGTAGTTAGGAAGAGAAAGAGAGAGAAAAGGTGATTAACAGACGAAGAGAGCAGAGATACAATACATGGATTAACATATGCTTATGTTTGCATTTATGAAAACTATACAAACATAACTTCATATTGACGAGCATAACAAGTGAAGTAGCGACGTCTTTAATTTCTTTGTCTTTAATCCTGTCTCATCCACCTGTCTTTTCTCATACGTTGTTTAAACAAAACCATGTACCTCGCCTGCAGCGGGTACTGCCAGCTCTAATGGTTTCGATGAGCGTATGTCGGAGCTAATGAGGAGTATATCGATCTTCTGGCTTACATTCATGCGATCAAACGAGGCCGGATTCCACAAATGCAATGCAGGGTTCCAGCCATCCACAAGGGTGAAACGTGCGTACGAACTAATAATATAAGTTTGTGTTTATCGTAATTTCTCATACAAATACACACATTCATGTGTATATGTTTGTGTTGGCACTCCATTGCTTACGACGTCGAGGGTTCCAGTTGATCCGATCAACGGAACAGCCTGCTCTTGAAATTAACGTGCAAGCGGCTGAGCACTCCACAGACACGTGTACCCTTAACGTAGTTCTCGGGGATATTCAGCGTGACACAGTGTGACAAGGCTGACCCTTTGAATTACAGGCACAACAGAAACAGGAAGTAAGAGTGAGAGAAAGTTGTGGTGGAAGAGTACAACAGGGTTCGCCACCATCCCCTGCCGGAGCCTCGTGGAGCTTTAGGTGTTTTCGCTCAATAAACACTCACAACGCCCGGTCTGGGAATCGAAACCGCGATCCTATGACCGCGAGTCCGCTGCCCTAACCACTGGACCATTGCATATATATATTAAGGAGCAAATACAAATTGAGATGGGTCAAAACTGAATTTTGTATTTTAGAAAAAAAAAAGCATTTCCTGAAGAAAAAAATAAGGTGTGTTTTTTTCCAGGAGGTCACAATGACATTTATAATTCTGTGTAAGTAAAAGCACACACACACACACACACACACACACACACACACACACACACACACACACACACACACACACACACTCACACACACACACACAAACACACACATACACGGGTTTGGTTGTGCTAAAAGAACAAATAGAACTTAAAGAATGTGTCTATATCATTTTAATTGACGGGAGTTGCAAAGATACTCAGTGGCCGAGAGTTCTACGCATGACGTTTTCAGGCTATCAAAACTTGGTAAGTGCCATGTGCCAAACTTTAGGGATTCGAGTCACTCTGTGACTTCTGTAGATTAAATGAATATACATATATGTATTTATGTATATGTGTATAAGTACAGGTGTGGCTGTGTGGTAAGAAGCTTGCTTCCCAACCACGTGGTTCCGGATTCAGTTCCACTGCGGGGCACGTTGAGCAAGTGTTTTCTACTATAGCCCCGGGACGACCAAAACCTTGTGAGTGGATTTGAAAGAAGCCCGTCGTGTATATATATATATATATATTAAATATATACTTTTATAAAACAAATTTTACAAAATATATAGTATCTGTTAACAGTCTTAGCCAAAAACTCACAGTTGAGTTTTTGTATATATATATATGTATACATGTCTCTTAAAGGATAGAGCTCAAAATCAATGCATTGAAGATACTTTATTGCAGCAACAATTATAATAACAGAAACAACCACAATAAGCCAAACCTATGCACATTTCAATAGGGTATCCCGGAAAAATAAACCACATCATAAGATGTCTCGTAAAATATTGTAACAAATTACAACATATTACAAATTTCTGGATACTCCATCTCATCAGGGTCGCATTATTGCCATCACCAATACTATTATTAGCAAAACACACACATCATCCAAGAGGGTGAAAGAATAATCGACGGCACGCAACCTACCATCGTTATTTTCTTACAGAATGTAAACAAACCAGTCAACCGAAATCCAGCGACGTACACCGCCCGGTTTACAGCGTAAAAATCCCTTGCCAAAAATTCATCCCCCATGTACATCAAGATTTCCTATCGGATCTTCCTATAACGATAGTGTATTAATTAATTCATTAATTATACCCGCCCACGCACACGCACCGCACACCACCACCCACATGCCCACACCTACCCCCACACACACATATACCTATACTTAGATACACACACCCATATATATTTATATGTATTTTTTATGTATAACTATATACACACAAACACATATACACACAAACACATATATACACTCACATATGCATGCATATACATATACACACATACAGATACACATGCACCCACATAAACGCGCACAGATACACACACACATTTACATATATACGCATACATACTCACATACACACATGCGTACATATGTACATACATACATATAGCTATACCTCCATATATACATCGATACATATGCACATACACACACACAAGCTTATATATGTTTACATGTTTACATGTACACACATACACATACGTCTCCATACACACATATATACATATATACACACATACACTCTCACGTGTCTCCACATGTATACCTACACCCATATACATATACACTCATATATTTGCGCCACAGACCTAATTCCAGTAAGATATATAGAGATGAATATACCTCTTCATTAATTTCGAACTTGTGCCTATACACATTCCGGTAATTCCTATTTATAAAATGCATACGTATGTCTATACATATGTAGACATCTGTAAGCTTTAAACGTTATTTTATTAACTAGGTGACCCTTGGAAAAAAGTATGGAAAATAATTCCAAGTAACATAACGAACAAGTACTTTTACCCTTGTCGTACGGCATCGATTTGCCTACTAACAACCATTCAAGGGAGTAATCCTTTTTCTCATCTTTCAATTTCCAAACTAAATTACTAAGCGCCGTACTATATTGCTTAAGCGCCGTACTATATTGCTTATAGCAATATAGTACGGCGCTTAGTAATTTAGTTTGGAAATTGAAAGATGAGAAAAAGGATTACTCCCTTGAATGGTTGTTAGTAGGCAAATCGATGCCGTACGACAAGGGTAAAAGTACTTGTTCGTTATGTTACTTGGAATTATTTTCCATACTTTTTTCCAAGGGTCACCTAGTTAATAAAATAACGTTTAAAGCTTACAGATGTCTACATATGTATAGACATACGTATGCATTTTATAAATAGGAATTACCGGAATGTGTATAGGCACAAGTTCGAAATTAATGAAGAGGTATATTCATCTCTATATATCTTACTGGAATTAGGTCTGTGGCGCAAATATATGAGTGTATATGTATATGGGTGTAGGTATACATGTGGAGACACGTGAGAGTGTATGTGTGTATATATGTATATATGTGTGTATGGAGACGTATGTGTGTACATGTAAACATGTAAACATATATAAGCTTGTGTGTGTGTATGTGCATATGTATCGATGTATATATGGAGGTATAGCTATATGTATGTATGTACATATGTACGCATGTGTGTATGTGAGTATGTATGCGTATATATGTAAATGTGTGTGTGTATCTGTGCGCGTTTATGTGGGTGCATGTGTATCTGTATGTGTGTATATGTATATGCATGCATATGTGAGTGTATATATGTGTTTGTGTGTATATGTGTTTGTGTGTATGGTTATACATAAAAAATACATATAAATATATATGGGTGTGTGTATCTAAGTATAGGTATATGTGTGTGTGGGTGTAGGTGTGGGCATGTGGGTGGTGGTGTGCGGTGCGTGGGCGTGGGCGGGTATAATTAATGAATTAATTAATACACTATCGTTATAGGAAGATCCGATAGGAAATCTTGATGTACATGGGGGATGAATTTTTGGCAAGGGATTTTTACGCTGTAAACCGGGCGGTGTACGTCGCTGGATTTCGGTTGACTGGTTTGTTTACATTCTGTAAGAAAATAACGATGGTAGGTTGCGTGCCGTCGATTATTCTTTCACCCTCTTGGATGATGTGTGTGTTTTGCTAATAATAGTATTGGTGATGGCAATAATGCGACCCTGATGAGATGGAGTATCCAGAAATTTGTAATATGTTGTAATTTGTTACAATATTTTACGAGACATCTTATGATGTGGTTTATTTTTCCGGGATACCCTATTGAAATGTGCATAGGTTTGGCTTATTGTGGGTGTTTCTGTTATTATAATTGTTGCTGCAATAAAGTATCTTCAATGCATTGATTTTGAGCTCTATCCTTTAA
>NC_142933.1:8485691-8500691 GCF_046866305.1 Octopus bimaculoides
CATATATATATATATATATATATATATATATATATATTTTTCATTTCAATTCATTTCAAAGTTTCAGCTCAGAGCTGCGGCCATGCTGATGCACCACCGTGTATATATATATATATATATATATATAATAATAATACAAATGATGTATGGGCATATGCATGTATACATACATATATGTACATACCTACATCTACATGTATATATAGATGCATATCCGGGTACAGGACGACAGAAAAGGAACGGGAACATAAACAAAGCACAAAAAAACGGACTTTTTCTTTTACAGACAACAGAATGAACACAGGAAAACAGACGAGCCACTTATGGAACTTTTCATTCGTCAGCTCCCTCTATTCTAAACTAGGCGTTTCGAAGATGAGGGTGTAAATGATAGAGTAGTTATGGAGCGAGTTATGCAAATGAGAAATTTGTTTTATTTAATTTCAAGGAAATATTTTCATTTTGAAAATTAGTTTTCCCTTCATTATTTTGTAGAAACATCAAGATACCTGATTAAAGTTAAATTATAATTATTGTTGACGCGTAAGCACAAGGTATTTCGTTATGCAACCATAACATGCTACAAAGTATATTAAACGTCTTTATAAGCCAATACCCTGTTCTGCTGTGTTAGCAGTGCTCTTAAATCACATGATAAGGTAATCTCTATAGATTTTCTACAGAAATTATAACCAGCAATAATTTTGGGAAATTACCATTTGTAAGTCTCACAAGGAAATATATGCAGCAACAGTACTTTGGATAAAGATTATTTGCCAACATAACATAGCAGTCCTGGTTTAGGACGAATGTTGCTGTAATTTAGCCCCAGGAGACATCGTCTCCAGCTGGCTATACGACACGATCTGTGTCCTTATATTTTCAAACAAGGGAATCTAGCACCCCCACTGTATCGCTATTTCCGGGTTATTTCCCTTCATCAGCACAGAATAATTATTCGGCTAGAGGTGGCGCTGCCAAATTTCCGTTCGAAATATATAGTTTTCGAAAATTACTATTTGTAAATCTCACAAGGAGATATAATATAAGGTCACAGATCGTGTCGTATAGCCCTGGAGACGATGTCTCCTGGGGTTAAATTACAGCAACATTCGTCCCAAACCAGGACTGCCATGTTATGTTGGCAAATAATCTTTATTCCAAAGCACTAATTTTGTTATGATGTTTCGTATTCAGGATGGAGACAAAACGTCGCAACAAATCTGTGCTGGCTATAATATCTATAAAAAGTCTGTAGAGATGACCTTAACATATGCTTATTGTATATCTGCCATATTTCCTTACCCATGGTGGCAAAAAATATACTTCTAAAGTTAGCCGTCGTCCAATGACGAGTAACACTCAAATGAATTATAGACAGATTAACATTAAACGTCTCTATAGTTTCTGCTTTAACCTTTTAGCGTTTACTTAAATTGTAACACAGACCACAAGTTTCTTTTAATAGAGTCATCTTCAACGTTAGACCACAAAAGCAAAGACTTACTCGAGAAGTCACGTTGATGGAGGAAATATTAACATAATTTACTGTGTTTAAGCCATCGTCTTCTAGAGTTAGAGCTCGACATGTCTGAAACATCTCGACTAGCAGGTAAGCACCAAGCTTCAACTAGAATGACAAAAAGCTGAATCCTCGTATTCTGACACCGTGATCTCTAAAAGATGCTAGATAGCAGGGGCTCAATTGTGCAGATGCGACAAAAGCCCTTTTACGCAGCCATTTACGATAAAGCGAGTGATAGATAATATTACAAATAACACTGATCAGAAGATAAAATATAAACCGCTGACTCGTGGATTTCTTTCAACCATAAAGATGTCCGAAAGAGGAATATTGTGGGAGAGAGTTTTACAGGTTTTCAAGTCACCCTGCTTCTTTACAATCTTCAGATAAAGACTTTGCACAGATTTCGTCCATTCTATGAAACTTTGAAGATGATATATTTAAGCTGTACAGTCTATTTTCCCAGACATTGTCCCCAAATTGTTAGAGTATAATGATCCCATCTTAGAAGTCTAAAAACCGATCATTTCCACCTAATATTGATAGCTCGTTTTCTATCATGTGAAAATGGCAGAAGTCTTACCATAACGAGAATGGTGTATCTGGATTCCTTCACCAGTTACTGTCCCTTAACCTCGAGGACAGTGTAATGAAATATTAGCAATTGTTATCAACTCAGAGCAGATAGTGGACACCATGTGTTGGGGAAGATGCCATGCACTTTCCTGAATTGTTTAAAACTGGTCTCGCTTTTCACATTGGCACCAAACTAAACCTTGTAGAATTACAGTTAAGCAGTCTGATGGCGAAAATTCTTTGGCACTTTGTTTTCCAAAAGTCAAAACGTATGCATACATACATACATACATACATTCATACATACATACATATATACATGCATACATGTACGCCTATATGTATAGATGTTTTCTTCTGAATGAACAGCTTTCTGTAAGTCTGGATTTGCCTCCTCTGGGCCGACGTAATACAGTTGAACATCCAACACACAAAACAACAGTCTGAGCATGACTAAATACTGTGGTGGTTTTATAACATCCGGGACATTTGACATCCATAAAACAACTATTCGGAGACTGCGCAAGTCCTATTAGTTTACATTTTCTCCATTTTCTAAGAAGCGATGCAACAAATCTTTGGCGAGCGGAATGATATTCCGTGGTTAAACCATACAGAAAAGAAAACGAACCTCCACCAAGTAATCTGTCTATACATCTGTGCACACCTTTCAATACCGGATATGCCATAAGGTCGGCAATTCTAATGGAGCCTCAAAAGACATTTTAAGATACGCAAAGATCAGAACTTAACTGCAGCTCTTGGTGGTCGAAATCGGATATGCAGTCTATGCGGGTGTCTTTTCAAAACATTGTCTTGCTTAAAAACTCACATCAGACGCCATGATGAATCAAAGATGTAAGCACAAGAGGTGCTCAAACTCTGCACAAGGAGTAGACAACAACCATGTGTGTGTGTGTGTGTGTGTGTGTGTGTCTGTGTGTGTGTGTGTGTGTGTGTACATGTTACATATAAGATATATATTTGATACGATAGTCAATTACTGTGAAGAGCACTCCATTTCAAAACTAAAACCGATTCTAAACTAATTAAGTAATATATCAGGAATGAAACCAGATTCAAGGTTCTCGCTATAATGACCGAGATGGACATGTCCAGTCAGTTCAACACATTTACTTACACCGAGTCGAGCAAATAAACCACTTGATGCGTAGTTTCTTATCAAACACGTCGCAAGTTATATTGTAATATTTCCAAGTGTCTAAGGAGGCGAGTTGGCAGAAACGTTAGCACGCCGGGCGAAATGCTTAAGAGTATCTCGTCTGTCATTACGTTCTGAGTTCAAATTTCGCCGAGGTTGACTTTGCCTTTCATCCTGTTACGTATTGGGGTCGATCTAATCGACTGGCACTCTCGGGCCTTGTGCCCAGAGTAGAAAAGAATATATTAGTTATTAAAAGCGGCGAGCTGGCAGAATGGTTAGCACGCCGGGCGAAATGCTTAGCGGTATTTCGTCTGCCGTTACGTTCTGAGTTCAAATTCCACCGAGGTCGACTTTGCCCTTCATCCTTTCGGGGTCGATTAAATAAGTACCAATTACGCGCTGGGGTCGATATAATCGACTTAATCCGTTTGTCTGTCCTTGTGTGTCCCCTCCATGTTTAGCCCCTTATGGGCAATAAAGAAATAAGAAACGCTAACACACCGGGCGAAATACTTAACGGTATTTCGTCTGCCGCTACGTTCTGAGTTCAAATTCCGCCGAGGTCGACTTTGCCTATCATCCTTTCGGGGTCCTTAAAATAAATACCAGTTATGTACTAGGGTCGATTTAATCGACTGGCTCCCCCCCCCTCACCAAAAAACTTTCGGGACACATTTCCATGTATCTTTCAAAATTTAGTGTCATAACGTTAAGGGGCCGTGTAGTAAGCCCAACCTAGCGCAGGGTCCACTTCAGAAAATATTATTAAAGAAAGCCAAACGACACACAACTCGCTCATATCTATGACATTTAACATAAACCAAACAGCATGACATAATGAAGATACGCATCACTGAACATGTCATGACTTTCAGGTCGATTTCTTTCAATGATTTCAACATAAAACGTTCGTTTCACGTTGGCGATACGTTTTGCTTTCCTTTTTCCTCTCGCTTTTTCTTCTTAGTCTTCCCCTATTTCTATCTCTCTCTCTCTCTCTCTCTCTCTCTCTCTCAGTAATCGCGCGCGCACACACGCATACATGCATGCATACTCAATCTCTCTCTCTTTTTTACTCTCTGTCTCCTTTTCTCTCTTACTCTGTCTCTCTCTCTCTGTCTCTCTCTCTTTTTTTACGGTAAGTGGTGGCAGTCACTGGCGTATGGATGAGAGACAACGGTGAGGTAGATAGATAGATAAACAGATACAACACAGACTTTCATGCATATCTATCTATCTATCTATCTAGGAGACACTTAAACAATACGAAACGGTGACAGGAGCAAAAATTAACCCGGAAAAGTCAGTGGGTTTGTTACTCGGCACCTGGAGAAGCAAGCCCATACCGTCCAACAGTGACTCCGTAGTGGGACGCTGGACGGACGGACCGGTTAAACTGCTCGGGGTCTGGTTCAGTCCGGACCTCCAAATGGATACGAACTGGGACGAGATCACCAGTAGAGTGATCAAACTCAGCCAAACAAGGGCTGAGAGAAAGTTATCTCTAAAAATCCGGGCGGAGGTGGCTAATGTGTATATCGCATCAGTCATCGATTACCGCCTGACCGTCGTGCCTTGTCCCGATGCCACCATCACGAAACTAGAACGCATACTTTTCCGCTTTCTGTGGAAGGGTGGCGTTCCGATGGTGAGGCGATCCATTTGCTGTCAACAACCGTTACGTGGAGGACTGGGGATGCCGTGGTTAATGATGCGTAGACATGCGCTGAGACTGCGGCATCTCTGGAACTTCATTGACGACGGTGAACAGGTGTGGGCGCCGTTTGTGAGGCACGCCTTCCCGCAGCTCGTCTCACTCACCGAACTGCAAACATGGATCAGGAAGAGACCGAAATTGGGCGATTGGCACCGCGAGTGTCGCCAAGCTCTACAACAGCTCTGCCGTCCGGGATCAAACTTGTGCAACTTCCAAACGACCAATGCGTTCTATAGAGGACTAGTGGAGGGGAGGTCTGACGACACTCTCGGGGCAAACCCGGGTGTCGACGAGAAATTCCTAACCCGCCTTTTCAAGACGACGTTCGGGCCGGGGCCTATGGATAATTTCCAGAGATCCCTGGCTTGGCAATGCTATCGAGACGCACTACCAGTTCGAGAGAAGATCTACAGACACGGTTCGAAAACCACCGGACCGACCTGCCCGAGATGCGGTCAGAGCGACGAAACCGTTCTGCACGCACTCGTGCAGTGTCCAGATATTTCAGAGCTGTGGACCTTCGTCGAACGGCTGTTGTCGCGTGTGGGACGAGCCCACTTATCAGCCGAGTCTATCGTGAATATTGTTCCGCCACCTTCCTTTAAACGGGAAGGAAAAACGGTTTTTGTAACACTGATAGCTATGGCAAAAGAATGCGTGTGGTGGACGCGTTTGAAAGGTCTACAAACAAACACTTTCCTCTCTGGTCAGTCCTTCGTCAACTTTTTCAAGTACCACTTGAAAAGGAGGATGAGGATAGAGAGGAAAGTGTTGTCGAATGAAAGTTTCAATAAAAAATGGGTAAATGTGGCAAGAATGGTAAGAATGAAAGACGACACCATTTTAAGCATAGACTTGTAACAAAAAGAGACAAAAAGAGAGAAGGTACTTACTTTCATGTACCTTAAAAAAAAAAAAGCCTGAGGTGACCGTGGTCTTTTCCGTAGGCTTTTCTCTCCACGGATAAACCTAATCTGTTCCCCGTTTTTTACATCGACTGTGATACACGATCCCTATTGATCGCCCCCCCCCCACGTTTTTTTTTTCTTCCCGCGATCCCTTTTGATCCAAATTATCCCCCCCCCCCCCAAGAAAAGCTCTACTTTGTAATTTGTCCATTTTCTGTATTTAGCCCTGTGTGGCTATAATAAAAAGATATCTATCTATCTATCTATCTATCTGTCTGTCTGTCTGTCTATCCATCTGTCTGTCTCTCTCTCTCTCTCTCTCTCTCTCTCTCTCTCTCCCTCTTTCTCTCTCTCTCTATATCTATCAATCTATCTATCTATCTATCTATCTATCTATCTATCTATCTATCCATCTATCTATCTCTTTACCTCACTGTTGTCTCTCATCCATACGCCAGTGACAGCCACCACTTACCGTTAACCCCCATCCCCTTGCTCATTCACAATTAAACCCACCCACACTCCCCACCCAGTTCACACCGTATCCCTGTCATGGAAGAAAAACTACGAACAATTTCCTATTGTCCAGACGCAACAAACTTTTCTTTCCACATGATTGTACTCTTGTACGCTTTCTTCTGCTAGAAAAAAGGGAATTCGGGTGTGATAAGGAGCTGGGTCGGTCTTAACTTTTGCAAACGCAAGTAATTTTAAAAAATACAAATGCATTAATACATATTAATACAGATCAATATAAGTCTATATGTACAAAAGCATAACATATAAATATATAAATAAAGATATAAATTAAAGGAACGTAAAAATATACGAGGTGTGAAGATGGGGAGTGCAAAAGAAAGAGAACACATTAACAAAAATAGAAATAGTGATTCTTTTTTACTCTAGGCATAAGGGCCGAAATTATGGAGGAGGGAGCTAGTCGATTATATCGACCCCAGTGCATAACTTGTACTTAATTTATCGACCCTGAAAGGATGAAAGACAAAGTCGACCTCGGCGGAATTTGAACTCAGAACGAAACGGCAGACGAAATACCGCTAAGCATTTCACCCGGCGTGCTAACGTTTCTTATTCCTTTATTGCCCACAAGGAGCTAAACATAGAGGGGACAAACAAGGACAGACAAAGGGATTAAGTCGATTGTATCGACCCCAGTGCGTAACTGGTACTTAATTTATTGACCCCGAAAGAATGAAAGGCAAAGTCGACCTCGGCGGATATTGAACTCAGAACGTAACGGCAGACGAAATACTGCTAAGCATTTCGCCCGGCGTGCTAACCACTCTGCCAGCTCGCCGCCTTAGATAGAATAGAAATAGAGATTGAAAATAAAATGATAAATTACTTATAGAAAACAAATACTAATATATAAAATTTTCGTGAACCTACAGACTTCTCTACTCCCTTACTTTTACCCCCTCCCCTTACTTAGCGGTCTACTAGCTCTTTTGTCTTAATGATGGTCACTACACAGTAATTTCCATTTGTTTTTAACGGTCATTTTTCACAGGAATTTTCAATGGCCGGATAACTGAAGAGATGTTGGCGTGGGCCCCCACTCCGGCATCCGAAACTCGGAGTATTATCATAGCTACCGAATAAGTGTCACATATTTTTACAGATACATTCCTGTATTTACATAATATCGAGATCTCTTTCTTTTTTTTTTTGTTGTCCTTCCTATCAATATATACCTATGTGTGTGTGTGTGTGTGTGTATTTGTTTGTGTGTCTGTGTTGTTCCCCCCAACATCGCTTGACAAGCGATGCTGGTGTGTTTACACCCCCTTAACCTAGCGGTTCGGCAAAAGACACCGATAGAATAAGTACTAGGCTTACAGAGAATAAGTCCAGCATGGCCACAGTTAAATGACTGAAACAAGTAAGAATAAATGAGTAAGCTTTTGGCGGGTTTATAGAAATTTCAAAATTATGATGCTTTGATGATAGTGTTCCCAGTATTTTGTCCAACCCCTTTATGTATGTATGTACGTATATTATTGAGTGAGAGAGAAGTGCATGCCATCAAAGTGACACTGGGTAAAATATACGAAGCCCATTATACCCATCATGACTACCCGTCTGATAGGGGTACACCAGGCACATGCATCACAACCATATGTGCGCGACATGGTGATCTCATATCAAGATAAACAGCGCATGACCTCGCAGGTTAAAATTTTCTTCAGGTCGGGTAGCCCATCCCGCTCAAAAGGTTCCTGAATAAGGGTTGTTTAAGGATGTTGAGCAAAACACCCATGTTTCCAGAGGTGAATTATTCAAACCCCAAAGAATTCTTCTCAACACATGGCTATGATGCTCCTCCACTACTTCTGCTCGTGATCAGAGATGCACATATCGTCAGCCACCAAGGGACATGCTCAACTGGTTAAGGTCAAACAACTGACAAGCAAAACTGTGGTATTAAGCAGAATATTTGCTGTAGCCCATCTTTTATACCAAGACAAAACAACGTACATGATAACACTTCCAATCATATATATGATACACATATATGACACATATATATGTATGTACATATATATGATACATATATATGTATGTATGTATGTATGTATGTATGTATGTATGTATGCAATGATTCAATTTTATTTCAAGATTGTTTGCCAATACAGAAACAGCTGGTTTCTAACCTAGATTCATTGAAATTTTAACAAGATCAACAGGGTATTTATGCATGTGTGTGTGTGTGTGTGTGTGTGTGTGTGTGTGTGTGCGCGCGTGTGTGTGTGTGCGTGTGTGTGTGTGTATGTGCATGTGTGCAGCATTTGGGGTTAGTGCATGTACAGATTTTGTTTTGTTTTATGTATGTATCATCATGCTTGTCCCTGCATGTCTGGGTATGCGCATATGTACTTAAATGCCAAACTCCTGGAAAGTTTTACACATTTTTATAGTTCCATTTATGACTTGGATCTGTAATCTGCAAATTAGCTTTGTAATGTATGCATACATAGTTCTCTATATTTGTACACACACTCACACACACACACACTCACACACACACATATATATATATATTTATATCTGCATATATATTTGCATATATATATATATATGTATATATATATGTGTATATATATGTATATATATATATATATATATATATATATATATATATATATATATATATATATATGTATGTATGTATATATATATATATGTATATATATCAATATATATATCAATATATATATACATATATGCACACATATATACATATATATATATACACACACTCCACACACACACACACACACACACACACACACACACACACGAACACATGCACATACATAAACGTGACAGAAATAATACACTCAATTCTTGATTAGAATTGTGTAATATGTATAAACATACAGAGAAAGTGTGTGTGTGTAAGAGAGAGAGAGAGAGAGAGAGAGAGAGAGAGGAAGGCGGGGAGAGAGAGCGAAAGGAAGAAAGTGAGTGGGAGAGAGAGAGGGAGATAGAGGGAGTGTGTGTGTGAGAGGGAGAGAGAGCGTTGGAAAGGAAAACTCGGCGTATTTGTACTAAAACGGCGACCAATTCTGTTTTCTTCATTAAATATTTCAGCGCCATTCCAGAACTAACATCCATCCATATGTTATGACCATTAGAATTACACTACTTATTTCTCACCCCCCCCCCCAACACTCTCTCTCTCTCTCTCTCTCATTTACATGTATTAACTCTCTTTCTCTGTCACTCTTTGATGACCAACACCCCACCCATCCCCCTCCGTCAGTCATACGTAAAATAACAGTGCCGACCTTTATTCACCAACATCTAAGACAAGTCTTTGTCACAGTTATCATATATCCATAGACATACATGCATACATGTATATATGTATGTATATATACATAATATATATATGCATATATATATATATATATATACATATATACATGTATATATATATACATATATATATGTATATATATTCATACATATATATATATGTATACATGCATACACACGCACACATATATATATATAAAGAGAGAGAGGAGAGAGAGAGAGAGAGAGAGAGAGAGAGAGAGAGAGAGAGAGAGAGAGAGAGAGAGAAAGAGAGAGCTGTGTGTGTTAACTGAAAGCTCTGTTCGTTGTCGCTCGACCTGTTGGAAATAACAGCCAAATCTCTATCAAACCACACCCTAAACGTCTTTAAAGTGAAGAGTACTTTCGATGATGGAGACCCAGATACACTGTTGACATGGATGGTCATGGTCTGGAACGCTTTTTATCGCATGTTTGCATGACGAAGGACGACATAGGGCTAAACAGCAACACCAGAGACAATTCTTACATGCGCTTCGAATTTTTTTTAATTATTTTATTTAAATTTTTTGTGTCTTTGGGGCGGTCATTACGCCAATAATAATAGACACACACACTGGTTCAATATCACTTCCTTATTGCTAGTCAATTGGTTAAATATCTAACCAACTAACTAATCGATTGTTTGTTTAAGGTCTCGGTTAAACGATTAATTGGTTATTTGTTAGTCAAAGTCCTTTCGTCGCCGTTACGCAGCCTCTTCAATGACTTACCGACTTCCCTTCTCGCGTCAAGGTCTGTTCTGCATACTCTTTACTCTTTTACTCTTTTACTTGTTTCAGTCATTTGACTATGGCCATGCTGGAGCACCACCTTTAGTTGAGCAAATCGACCCCCAGGACTTATTCTTTGTAAGCCTAGTACTTATTCTATCAGTGTCTTTTGCCGAACCGCTAGGTTACGGGGACGTAAACACACCAGCATCGGTTGTCAAGCAATGCTGGGGGGGGGGGGGGACAAACACAGACACACACACACACATATATATATATATATATATATATATATATATATATACATATATACGACGGGCTTCTTTCAGTTTCCGTCTACCAAATCCACTCAGAAGGCTTTGGTCGGCCCGAGGCTATAGTAGAAGATACTTGCCCAAGATGCCACGCAGTGGGACTGAACCCGGAACCATGTGGTTGGTAAGCAAGCTACTAACCACTGCATCTTCACTTTACTAAAATTTCTTTCTCTTTTGCTGCTGCTACTGCTGCTCCATAGGTCGCACTTTATCTACCAACTATTCGCCTCTTCTGTTTCTTTATATTTCTCCTTATTCCCCCTCACCCTTCACCCCTCCTCCCCCTCATCTTCATCATCATCATCGTCGTCACCATTTTCATTACGATGTAGTTGCTGTCATGCAGAGCCTCGAGAAGTAACAATGTATTTACAAACCGCACGGTAGATCAGAGCGTGGTCACCCGACCTTCTAGAGATAGCAGCGAAATACCCATCAAACCACAACCTAACGCCTTAAAAATAGGAACGGTGAAGGTAAAAGCATGAAACGGGAGGGTCATGGCTAGGAAGTCTTCAATCAAAGCTGTGTCAGATCAGAGCAGATCTGGTTATTAGACAGCAACATCAGCAACAACAACACCATCAATAATTCATACTTTGTCCCAGGGGCACACATTTACAAAGGAAGGCGCAGTCATTAGTCATTAGTCGACGTGCCTGTGTGGTAAGTAGCTTGCTTACCATCCACATGGTTCCTGGTTCACTCCCACTGCGGGGCACCTTGTGCAAGTGTCTTCTACTATAGCCTCGGGCCGACCAAAGCCTTGTGAGTGGATTTGGTAGACGGAAACTGAAAGAAGCCCGTCGTATATATGTATATGTATATATATGTGTGTATATGTTTGTGTGTCTGTGTTTGTCCCCCCAACATTGCTTGACAACCGATGCTGGTGTGTTTATGTCCCCCGTAACTTAGCGGTTCGGCAAAAGAGACCGATAGAATAAGTACTAGGCTTACAAAGAATAAGTCCTGCGGTCGATTTGCTCGACTGAAGGCGGTGCTCCAGCATGGCCGCAGTCAAATGACTGAAACAAGTAAAAGGGTAAATATCATTATTCAGCGACACTGATGGGATTTGAACTTAAGGAGTTGCAACCAAATACCGAAACGTATTTCATTGGACCGTCCCCTTCCCCTACAGTTCCTGCCATCCACGTTCTCTGTGGCACCCGACAGGTTTTGCTACCACCCACGTCTTTCTAGCACCGTGCCCGTTCTGCTATTAATAGCGACAATAACAGTAATAAGGATTTCTCTCAGAATCAGTGTGTCATGTGACTGAGGAGATGAAATAATCGACATGCGATGCTGGCTGGTGTATATTTCATTGTTGGATGTAAGCTAATGTCGGCCTCTGGTAGGATTCTGAACAGACATGCCCGTAACTAACTGGAGCAAGACTTTATTATTAATCCTTTCTACTAAAGGCACAAGGCCTGAATTTTTTGTGGGGAGAGGACTAGTTGATTACATCGATCCCAGTGTTTCACTGGTACTTAATTTATCGACCCCGAAAAGATAAAAGGCAAAGTCGACCTCGGCGAAATTTGAACTCAGAACGTAGCAACGTGCGAATCACCGCTAGGATCCTTCTGAATTGACGGGCACCACTTGTATACGAAGTTTGAAAGTGTTTCGGTACCAAAAACACTGTTGGCACTCCGTCGCTTACGACGTCGAGGGTTCCAGTTGATCTTTTTTTTTTTCGACCAACGGAACAGCCTGCTCGTGAAATTAACGTGCAAGCGGCTGAGCACTCCACAGACACGTGTACTCTTAACGTAGTTCTCGGGGATATTCAGCGTGACACAGTGTGACAAGGCTGGCCCTTTGAATTAGAGGCACAACAGAAACAGGAAGTAAGAGTGAGAGAAAGTTGTGGTGAAAGAGTACAGCAGGGTTCGACACCATCCCCTGCCGGAGCCTCGTGGAGCTTTTAGGTGTTTTCTCTCAATAAACACTCACAACGCCCGGTCTGGGAATCGAAACCGCGATCCTATGACCGCGATCCTATGACCGCGAGTCCGCTGCCCTAACCACTGGGCCATTGCGCCTCTACTCCAAAAACACTACATAAACCATAAATGAAAAGTGGTGCCCCTCAATTCAGAAAGAGCCTACCGCTAAGTATTTCGTGCTGCGTGCTAATGATTCTGCCAGCTCGCCCGCCTTAAGACATTAATAAGGGTTTCAAATTTTACCACAAGGGCAGCAGTTTTGGGGGAGGGGGCCAGTCGATTACATCGACCCCAGTGCGTAACTGGTACTTAATTTATCGACCCCGAAAGATCGAAAAGTAAAGTCGACCCCGGTGGCATTTGAACTCAGAACGTAAAGACAGACGAAATACCGCTAAGCACTTCGCCCGGCGTGCTAACATTTCTGCCAGCTCGCCGCTTTAAAGTCGGAAGAAATGCCGCTAAGTATTTTGTCCGGCGTGCTAATGATACTGCCAGTTCACCGCCGTGCTGTTTCTTATAATTATTGATTTCAAATTGTGATACAAGGCCATGCTGGGGCACCGCCTTGAAGGGTTTTAGTCGAATGAATCGATCCCAGGGTCTTTTTTTAAAAGACTGGTACTCATTCTATCGATCTCTTTATTGCCGAATCGCTAAGTTACGGGGACGTAAATACACCAGCACCGGCTGTCAAGTGGTGGCAGGGTGGAGGTGGGTGGTTGCAGAACAAATACTGACACAATGACAGATAAATATATATACATATATACGACGGGCTTCTTTCAGTTTCCGGCCACCAAATCTACTCACAAGGCTTTGGTAGGCCCGGATGTCTATAATACAAGACACTTGCTCAAGGTGCTATGTAATGAGACTGAACCCGGAGCCATGTGGTTAGGAAGCAAACTTCTTACCGCCATGCCTGCGCTTATTTATATATATATATATATATATATATATATAAACAAATAGTAAATGAGTATATGCATATATATGCACAGGTATGTGCATACCGACATCCACCTGTATGTATAGGTGCATATCTGGGTACAGGACATTGCAAACAAAACGTAGACGAGAAAACACACAAGCCACATAGAGAAAATTCTCCTTCATCAGCTACCCCCGTTTTAACACCGGCGTTTCGAAGAGCTGGGTAGGACGCATCGTTAAAACGGCTCTTCCCATGGACCGCAAATTAAATTTGTATACACAAATTAAACCTTTCCATTGAGGAATGTAGTGGCTATGTACGCGTGTGTTTTTTAGGGGTGGGGGAATAAATCGATTACATCAACCCCAGTAACAGCTGGTACTTATTTTATCGAACTCGACAGAATGAAAGGCAAAGTCGACCCCGGCGGCGGTTGAACTCAGAACGTAAAGTCGGAAGGAATGCCGCTAAGAAATGTTGCCCGGCGTGCTAACCATTCTGCCAGTTCGCCACCTTTCCGTTTCTTATAATTATTAGTAATAATTAATATTAGTAATGCTTCACCGATTCTTTTAATTATTACTAACCACTTGTGTCTGTTGTTGAAGCGCTTCTGTGATTTCCTACTTCTCTGTCGGTTCGTTTTTGTAGAAACAAACAACATTAGGATAATTGGCCAGTGTAAACCCATGAACAAACGCCCTTGTTTTAGCGGCTCTTTCTTATTAACCGAAATGATAAAATGTCCCAAGACCACCGGAACTAAGTTAAGTTAAATACCAGCGCTTACTTCTATGCTTTATTACAATATTACAAACATTGTGTGCGTGTATTTATGACTTTATCTTCTCTCATTTTATATAAATATTTGTGTAAGTTAGATAACAAAACTGTTTTGTTGTTCTTTAGCGCCGTCTCTGATCGAACAGATATGCCATCAGAGGCATTCCAGCCTTAACCACCTCCACTTTTTTTTTCAGACTTAGTTATACCTTGGGCTATGTTACGCCTTCATATTAGACAGAAGGGATGTAAATTGTGGGGGATTCGGCTACTGTTTCTGGAAGGCCAGGGAGCTAAGCAGAGGACCGTTCTTCCACTTTTTTGTTAAATTTACGAAGCTAAGACACAAGAATATATATATATATATATATATATATATATATATATATATATATATATATATATATATATATATATATATATATATATGGGAGAATATACAAATAATAACAACAGACGAGGACAGGTGGTGTAAATAACAAAAGTATATATTAGTATGACGCTCGGGAATACGGA
>NC_142933.1:8518191-8520691 GCF_046866305.1 Octopus bimaculoides
AAAGCAACAGTAACATCCACCCCTAGGGGTCAGCCACACTTAAGTGGCAATATACTACACTTTATCGTGCAGTTACTGTTAATACTTCATTTAGAGAATTAACATTGCTTGTTTTCACCTTTTCAATATCAGTGAAGAATGTCACTGGAAAAGAAGATATAAGATTTTGCCAGGTTTTTCTCTCTCACCAAGGTCATCAGCTGTCGAACGCCGAAGAAGGGAAATAACCCTGAAATCCGGATACGTTCGTGCTGCTGGTCGTGGTGAGAGGGATAACTCCCTTGGCAAACAGGACACAGTCGTGTGTCGATAAGCCAGCTGGAGGAGATGTCCTCCTGGGGCTAAAAGCAACAGTAACATCCACCCCTAGGGGTCAGCCACACTTAAGTGGCAATATACTACACTTTATCGTGCAGTTACTGTTAATACTTCATTTAGAGAATTAACATTGCTTGTTTTCACCTTTTCAATATCAGTGAAGAATGTCACTGGAAAAGAAGATATAAGATTTTGCCAGGTTTTTCTCTCTCACCAAGGTCATCAGCTGTCGAACGCCGAAGAAGGGAAATAACCCTGAAATCCGGATACGTTCGTGCTGCTGGTCGTGGTGAGAGGGATAACTCCCTTGGCAAACAGGACACAGTCGTGTGTCGATAAGCCAGCTGGAGGAGATGTCCTCCTGGGGCTAAAAGCAACAGTAACATCCACCCCTAGGGGTCAGCCACACTTAAGTGGCAATATACTACACTTTATCGTGCAGTTACTGTTAATACTTCATTTAGAGAATTAACATTGCTTGTTTTCACCTTTTCAATATCAGTGAAGAATGTCACTGGAAAAGAAGATATAAGATTTTGCCAGGTTTTTCTCTCTCACCAAGGTCATCAGCTGTCGAACGCCGAAGAAGGGAAATAACCCTGAAATCCGGATACGTTCGTGCTGCTGGTCGTGGTGAGAGGGATAACTCCCTTGGCAAACAGGACACAGTCGTGTGTCGATAAGCCAGCTGGAGGAGATGTCCTCCTGGGGCTAAAAGCAACAGTAACATCCACCCCTAGGGGTCAGCCACACTTAAGTGGCAATATACTACACTTTATCGTGCAGTTACTGTTAATACTTCATTTAGAGAATTAACATTAATTAATATATTAATATATGACTAATTACCAGATCTTATAATTATATATATATATATATATATATGTCTGTGTATATATATGTCTAAAATACGTCCAGCCATATACATTAGAAGTGGATATATTTTTAAAATGCATAAATGGTTCATTTCATTACGCTGAACAGCTGTTTCTCTGAATGCATAATTACATAATTCAAAGTGATGTATTGCAAATATCGTCAGGAGAAAATGAATGATTTCTTGATAACTGTTTTTTTTAGTCGCACATCACTTTTATATCAATCGCATATTTAAATACATGATTGTATAATTAATGATGCTTCGTGCCATTGAAACAGGTGTTAAGTACAATTGAATTACGCGCTATATGTGAAATTTATGCTTTTCTTTTGTTTATTCTTAATATTTTGGCGTAGGTCTAACTTACTTAAGAATATATGTGTGTGTTTGTGTGGTAGTTGTGTTTACCCTCGAGGAAGGACCAGCTAAATGTAGCAACTAAATTACTAAGAAATCATGCGTTAACGTCTTAAAAAGAAGGAAAAATTAAACAATTTAATATTTATAGATCTACAAAAAAAAAAAAAAGAAAGAGACGAGATGCTCGCGCCTGTAACGCCGCGGGTTATAATCTTGCTTGAGTAGGGGAACAGCAGCATTGAGTACACACTGGTGCACACATACACACATATACACATACACACAGACACACATATACACATACACACATACACACACACTCACATGCCACGTACATGATCACATACACATGTTTATCTGTGTACACACACATTCATACATATACATTGACACCCGCATACACATAAGCACAGATTCATAAACATATATTAAAACACACACATGCAAACACGTTCACAATATGCACGCACACACACACACTCAAACACACACTCACACACACTCACATTCACACACACATATAAACACACACTCACACACTCACACACTCACACACACACTTACACACGCATTCACACAGATACACTTACACACACACACACACACATACTCACACACACACTTATACACACACACTCTCACACACACACTTACGCACGCACACACACGCTCATACACACACACACACACTCATACACACACACTCCCACTCACACACACACTCACACACCCGCTCACACACACACATTTACGCACACACACACATTCACACACACACATACACACACCCTCATACACACACACACACAGACACACAAACACTCACACACACGTACATATCCACAAATATTCTTCCCTTATTAATATTCATCGCCAACTACTTGAATATGAAAATTGTTAGTTTGACCTTTGACCTTTGACCTTTGAAAGCGCCTGTAGTAA
>NC_142933.1:8528191-8538191 GCF_046866305.1 Octopus bimaculoides
CTCATCAGTTTTGTATCTGATGGATTACAGTCTTTAATATATTACTTTGAAGCGTTAATACTTGATTTGCAGGAGATATTGGTTGCTATTTCTAGCAGGACGATCAACGACGTTGAACATCAATTGTTGTCCCAATCATTCTTATCTTTGTTGCCTTCCTGGGATTACTGAGATCATTTTCGCCCTTTTTCAGGTCCTTTCTCGAGGTATATGAAAAAAGAAAAACAATATTGAATTGACAGAAAATGGCGGCGTGCTAGCAGAATCGTTAGCACGCCGGGTGAAATGCTTAGCGGTATTTCGTCTGCCGTTACTTTCTGAGTTCGAATTCCGCCGAGGTCGACTTTGCCTTTCATCCTTTCGGGGTTGATAAATTAAGTACCAGTTACGCACTGGGGTCCATCTAATCGACTTAATCCCTTTGTTTGTCCTTGTTTGTCCCCTCTGTGTGTAGCCCCTTGTGGGCAATAAAGAAATAAGAAACGTTCGCACGCCGGGCGAAATGCTTAACGGTATTTCGACTTTGCCTTTCATTCTTTCGGGGTCAATAAATTAAGTACCAGTTGCGTACTGGGGTTGATCTAATCGACTGGCTCCTCCCCCAAAATTTCAGGCCTTGTGCCTAGAGTAGAAAAGAATATTGAATTAGTAGAATCATTAGAGTATCGACTTACAGTAATTTGACCTGGTTCTGTTTTGAGTTCAAGTACCTCTGATAGTAACTTTGCTTCTCATCCTTTCGGGGTCAGTAAGAATAAAATCCAGTCAAATACTAGGGAGAACAGGACAAAAAGGGAAGCAATTAGACTGATGGGGGTGGGGGCAGAAAACCGGGGAAGAAAGTAAAAAACACATTTGCTATCAACTAGAGTCGCATGAAATCTTTCTCTCCAGCCATCTTTCTCCCTCTACTTTTTTGTCGGTCTGTTTCTCTCTCTCTCTGTCTCTCTGTCTCTCTTTCCCTCTTTCTTCCTTTTTCTCTCAGGATGGATTGTAACTGTGATTCAAAAATACGTTAAGATGTCCGTAGAATACTCTGCCATGAGTCGGAGTTGCCCGACGATGATCGGACAATTCAGTGCTCGTTGTCGAAACAGAAGCAGAATCCATCCCACCCCAACATTCCCACTGGCATTTTAACTATCAAACCCTCTCATCCCACCCACACCCCCATCATCTTCTTTTTGCTAGTATTGGGACCACGCCTGCGGTTTGAGGATAAACCCATGTGCTTCCTTCTTTTCATCTCTCTAGTTTCATAATCTCTCTCTCTCTCTCTCTCTCTCTCTCTCTCTCTCTCTCTCTCTCTCTCTCTCTCTCTCTCTCTCTGTCTTCCCCTCTCTCTTCCTCCTTCTCTTCCTTCTATGATTAAAATGATCAGCTGACTCCCCACCGCTCTGCTGACCCCCCCACCCTTATCTCTACTCCACCGTTAATATTTTTTTTCCTCCATTCTTATCTCGCTTCACTAGTTTTATTCTCCTTAAATCCATGAAGAATACCAATTTGACATTCCACTGCAAAATAAATGAACAAACCTAAAGTCTGCGATGACGTCACTCAAAACGAACCAATGAAGGTCATTCTAGGTGGTCAGTTGAACTACTAGATATCGCAACCGAATTCCCTCAGATAACATACCAATGTTTTAGAAGGTCACATTGATCTGTGTAATCCTAGATAGACAACAGACGTGCGGCGAAAAAAAAGGGGGAAGAGAAAGAGAAAATTATTTTCCCTCCTCTCCTTCAGACCCGTTTCCTTCTTAAGCCCCCATATAATTGTTGTAACCCTAATCGTTGTCGTTGTCGTCGTCATCATCATCATCATCATCATCATCATTATCGAAACGTACATTATTCTCGCGCTATTTCCGCCATCGTACCAGAGGAACATGTCACTTATCCAGTTTGCACTTTCCTGAAGAAGCGGCTGCACCGAATGGAAACACCAGAGTTGTAGGCCACTGGATCGGATTAATAAGCCAGTACACTTTACGTTTGTATAAAGAACTTCTTTTAAGGATCGTATATATATATATATATGCACACGCGCGCGCGCGCGCGAGCAGGAATGGCTGTGTAGTAAGTAGCTTGCTTACCAGCCACTTGGTTCCGGGTTCAGTCCTACTGCGTGACACCTTGGGCAAGTGTCTTCTACTATAGCCTCATGCCGACCAAAGCCTTGTGAGTGGATTTGGTAGACGGAAACTGAAAGAAGCCTATCGTATATATGTACATATATATATATATATATATATATATATGTGTATGTGTGTGTGTGTGTGTGTGTGTGTGTGTGTGTGTGTGTGTATGTATGTGTGTGTGTGTATATGTTTGTGTGTCTGTGTTTGTTCCCCCAACATCGCTTGACAATCGATGCTGGTGTGTTTACGTCCCCGTAACATAGCGGTTCGGCAAAAGTAACCGATAGAATAAGTACTAGGCTTACAAAAAATAAGACCTGGGATCGATTTGCTCGAGTAAAGGCAGTGCTCCAGCATGGCCGTATCAAATGACTGAAACAAGTAAAAGAGTGTATGTACATATATATATATATGTATATATACACACATATACAAACACGCACACACACATATATACGACGAGCTCCTTTCAGTTTCCGTCTACCAAATCCACTCACAAGGCTGTAATCGGTGCGAGGCATTAGCACAAGGCACTTACCCAAGGTACCACGTAATGGGAATGAACCCACAACCATGTGGGAAGCAAATTTCTTACCACAGAGTCACTTTGATAATTAGATGTGTATAAACATCTAATCATTAAAGTAGAAAAATGATCTGTAAAATGTATATATATGTATATATATATATATATATATATATATATATATATATATATATATATATATATATATATATATATATATATATATATATATATATAGTCCCAATGGGGATATTCAAACTTCTTATAGGGATATTTATCCAAGATACACTGGTTTAATATATAAAATTTTGAAGAGATAATTTTTCAATGAATATATTATATAGAATATCGTAAGATAACAGACATTTTTATTGAGTTAGAAAACAGAGAGACCTAATGGATACAAGTTAATTTATTAATTAACCAACATATTTACCAACAATTGTTTCATTTGTCAAATAATCTTATTTGAGAAATGAAACAATTGTTGGTAAATATGTTGATTAATTAATAAATTAATTTGTATCCATTAGGTCTCTCTGTTTTCTAAGTCAAGATATATATATATATATATATATATATATATATATATATATATATATATAAATTCGGGTATTCTTGTCAAGGATTGGGTTGACCTAGTTGAATACACGGAAAGAACTGGGTCATTCATACGAGAACTCTTAAGCGTAACTTGAGAAATCTTCGCATCGATCGACCAAAAGTCTTTCGTATTTGGCAGAAAATAATATTTTGAGAGTTAAAAAGAAGCCTATCGGAAGCTTTTCCCTGTGTAAGTATTAAGGTTATATTATATAGACTAAGGGAAGTTTGTAAAGCTTTGCCACTCGAAATCATCAGACGAAAAGACTTTCTATTTATCAGCAGAAAGTCATAGATGGCTATGCTCTCAGACATCTTCCGAGTGAGATAGACGGAGATAAGCAGAGGGGGTGGAAGTGTGTGTGTGTGTGTGTGTGTGAGAGAGAGAGAGAGAGGGTAGAGCGAAAGTTCGATCTGGGACCAACAACTGTTCCCTTATCTCTCACCATTGGACGATTTAATTTTGCTATGCAGGAACAGGAAATAATATGAAAATACCTGATGCAGGATAGGAAGAGGGATACAGGTAAGACCCCTAAATGTGACAAACCAACACTGACTTCCTTTTATCGAGGATATCTTATCAGACTCGACTAGCAGTAACCTCACAGTGCAAGAGGAGATAAAAATGTACATAAAAAATATATAAGTATAAGTATACATCATTATAGATATGCTTCAACATGAATATAAAAATATATAAATGAATATAAAAAATATATCAATATATGTATATATAATATAAATAATATATATATATATATATATATATATATATATATATATATATATATATATATATATGCATATACGGGTACAGGACGTGACAAACCGTAAACAGCAGGAAATCGGAAAGCAAATGAGTTGAATACGCAGAGAACGAAAGAAACAAATGGAAAACAGGACAAGTAACATAAAGAACGACCCTTCATCAGTTGTCGGCTGTGCATCTACTCCTCATTTCGATCATTAAACGACAATATGAGTCTTCGACGGCAGTTGTTCCCCGGCCCGTATATATATATATCTATACACACACACACACACACACACACACACACACACATATATGTATATATATATATATATATATATATATATATATATATATATATATATATATATAGATATGCAGACGTTAACAAACAAATTTATTGGAATATTTAGCTGAAGATCAGAATAGAGTATTCTTTACTCTTAACTGTGAAACGATCGTACTAAATTAACTAAAGGCAGGTGGTTTTTTTACTCTTCTCTACTGTTTTTTGTTCTGTGTGTATCAAAAATATCGCTATCAATCTGGAGTAATAATTTGTAGTTTTTGAAATCAGTAGTTCTTTGACTGCTATTTCTGAATTCTCAGTATGTTGGAGAAGCAGGTTACTGTCAATCCCTATATATTTATGATTATATATATATATATATATATATATATATATATATATATATATATATATATATATATATATATATATATATATATATATATATATATAGTATATATAGGAGAATATACAAATAATAACAACAGACGAGGACAGGTGGTGTAAATAACAAAAGTATATATTAGTATGACGCTCGGGAATACGGAAAGTCTTTGACGTTTCGAGCTACGCTCTTCAACAGAAAGAATACGGAGACAAGGAGAAAAACACGGAGAAAAAAAATTGAATAGTGTTCAGTCAACGGTCAATCATAATAATGGCCGATCATAACAATGACTGACCGGAAGTTAGAAATTCTTATTTCAGGAGAGCTAAGAAAGGGGGAGATAACAAACGGTGATCGGGAACGAGGGGCTGTGTGTGGGAGGTAGAATGCTGGTGGTCTTGACGTATGTAGTGTGACAATGGGGAAGGGAGAAAGGGAGAAAGGGAGTTAGTAGTTGGTCAGTTGTAGTGTGTGCGTGGTGTGATGCGAGGGTATTGGTGTGGTGTGCGTGGTGTGATGCGAGGGTATTGGTGTGGTGTGATGTGAGGGTGTTGGGAGGTGGGGAAGGCATGGGTGGAGTGTGGGTTAGGCTTAGGGTGGGGTAGAGGTGTGGGTCTGTGGGTAGGGGTGGGTGGTGGGTGTAAGGAATTGAATGGGGTGGAGTGGGAAGTGGGAAGGTAGAGTAGGAGTGTGTTGGGGTGTGGTGGGATGAGCTTATGAGAGGGTGTTGACGAGGAGGGAGAAGGGGAAGGTGGATGTAAGAGAGGGGGAAGATGGGTATGGGAGGGGAGAGGAAGAGAGGAGAGAGGGTGGGTATAAGAGAGGGAAGGTGGATTAAGAGAGGGGGAAGGTGGATATGGGGGGAGAGAAAGAGGGGAAGGTGGGTATGGGGGGAGAAAGAGAGGAAGAGAAAGAGAGTGAGAGAGAGGGAAGAGGGGTATGGGGGGAGAAAGGGAGGAAGAGAAAGAGAGTGAGAGAGAGGGGAAGAGAGTGAGAGAGTAAGGGTGAGAGAGTAAGAGAGTAAGAGAGTAAGGGTGAGAGAGTAAGAGAGTAAGAGTGTAGAGAGTAGGAGAGTAAGAGTGTAGAGAGTAAGAGTGTAGAGAGTAAGAGTGTAGAGAGTAAGAGTGTAGAGAGTAAGAGTGTAGAGAGTAAGTGTGAGAGAGGGGGGAGTACGAGAGAAGAGAGTGAGAGAGAGTAAGAGAGAGGAGAGAAAGAGTAGGGGTGAAGAGAAGTGGGAGTGGAGAGAAGTATGAAGAGAGGTGAAGAGACGAACAAAGAAGTAGGAATCGGAGCAGGAGGTGGGGGAGGGGAGAGATGGGTGGTAGGAGGGAGGGTGGGGAGATACAGGAGGAGGGGGTTAGATGAAGAGTGGAGGGGAGTTGAGCCCATGTGGCGCAAAGGAGCGAAGATAGAAGATTAATCCCTGTTCACGGCGCAAACGGGAGTCCGGATGGCCCCTGTGCATGGACAATCCAAACACAGACAGGTGTTGCCGCAAGGAGTGGCCGGCAGAACGGAAGTGGCGTGACACCGGGGTGTCATTGCCGACGTTGATATCTCGGAGGTGTTCCGCGAATCGGTCGGCCAGGCGGCGCCCCGTTTGTCCGATGTACAGGGATTGGCAGAGAGAGCAGGAGAGGCAATATATGATGTTGGTAGACGTGCAGGTGAAGGAGTCGGTGATGCGATAGGGTCGGTGATGGGTGCTGGTGAGGAGGGTGGTGTTGGAGAGGTAAGGGCAAGTGCGGAAGCGTGGGCGGGAGCAGGGGAACGAGCCAGGTTGGGAGGTTGGGTTGGGGAAGAAGCTGTGGACCAAGAGGGGGTTAGATGTGGGCTCGTTTGAAGGAGGGGAGGGGTCGATTAGGGAAGATGTGGGAGGTGGAGGGGTCGGACTGGAGGCGCCGAAAAGCTCGGAGAATGGAGCGTTGGAGGGGTAGGGTGGTGGGATGGTAGGTAAGGGGAAAAGGGAGGCGGGAAACGGCAGGGCGGGTTCGGGGGGAGAGAGCAGATGCACGGTCCACAGAACGTGCTCTGATATAATACCATTGATAAAGAAAACATTGTTGAAACTAGTTTGGTATGTATGTAAATAAATTTATTTAAAAACAATTACAAGCTTTGCAAAATCAGGTGCATTTTCAAAAACCAAATTCTCTTATATTTTCTCCAGCATGGAAATTTCACCACTTCTTTCTATTTTCCATATATATATAGGCGCAGGAGTGGCTGTGCGGTAAGTAGCTTGCTTACCAACCACCTGGTTCCGGGTTCATTCCCACTGCGTGGCACCTTGGGCAAGTGTCTTCTACTATAGCCTCGGGCCGACCAAAGCCTTGTGAGTGGATTTGGTAGGCGGAAACTGAAAGAAACCCGTCATATATATGTATATATATATATATATATATATATATATATATATATATATATATATATATATATATATATATATATATATATGTATGTGTGTGTATATGTTTGTGTGTCTGTGTTTGTCCCCACAACATCGCTTGACAACCGATGGTGATGTGTTTACGTCCCCGTAACTTGGCGGTTCGGCAAAGGAGACCGATGGAATAAGTACTAGGCTTACAAAGAATAAGTCCTGGGGTCGATTTGCTTGACTAAAGTAGGTGCTCCAGTATGGCCGCAGTCAAACGACTGAAACAAGTAAAAGAGTAAAAGAGTAAAGAGAGTATATATATATATATGTGTGTGTGTGTGTGTGCGTGTGTGTGTGTTTATATGCTAATATACCCCATACGCACATATGCACTCATATCTATATACATGCTTTTGCAGGTGTGTAATGTGAATGTGCCTTTGTGCGTACGTGTGTGTGTTTGTGTGTGTGTGTGCTTATATGTAAAGATGGCCAGATTGGCAACGGAGCATTCCCACAGAGGCAAACAAATGAAATGTGTTTGTAAAGCGGAAGCTAATGGAGCAGAGAAAGAACAGCCGAATAGCTGAATAATAGATGAATGGAGAGGAGTCTATGAATGAGAGCATGCATAGAATTAATGAATGACTGACTAACGGAATAATGGAATAGATGAATGAATGCAAATGCTGAATCGATGTCAACTTGGATTAGTTAACCAATGAGCAAGGCTCAAAATAGTTGCTCGCCTTGCAGCCAATAGCAGTCAAATCTTCCTCAAATCACGCCCAGCTCTCAACAATCAGAGAGAGGCACATTGAATAATGTAGTCCAAGATGAATGACGTCGGGGGGAAAAAGATGGGCGGGGCTAGCTAAACTTAATGGATTTGTTGCTTTCACTTTTGTTTATTTATTTATTTTTGTCTTTTAGATTTAATATACCTTAGGGAGAGTTTTGTCTACTAATTGCGTGGACAATCTTGATAAATCGAAGTTTTCAACAGAGTAATACACACACACACACACACACACACACACACTTGCACACAAACACAAACACAGTCACAGACACACACACACAAATATTACAAATGTAAGATTATATTGATGGTGTGTGGCTTACTGGTTAGGGGTATTCAGCTTACAGTCGTAAGGTCGTGAGTTCGATCCCCGGTGGCGTGTCTCCTTGAGCAAGACACTTAATTTCACATTGCTCCAGTCCGCTCAGCTGGCAAAAATGAGGCATAATTCAATGCGAACTGCTTGAGCGCAACCACACACTCAATGCGCAGCTCTACGTTCAACAACTGCACCGACTCAACGAAGTAACTCAGTAAAAAAAAAGACTGAAAAGGCGAAATGGCGTTCTCCTACAATACGACAACGTTCGTGCTTATCGTCGCCAATATGACCAAAGCCGCGATTCAAGAACTCGAATGGGAAGTGCTGTCTCATCCTCCGTACTCTCCAAACTTGGCGCCATTAGATTTTCATCTCGTTCGGCTGCTTTCGAATGCTTTACGTGTAACTGAGGGCTTGGTTGGACGAATTCTTTGAGCCAAGACTGGGAGACTTCTATCGCCGAGGCATCGAAAAACTTATTGAAAGATGGGAGAAAGTTGTGAACTACAACGGAGCGTATATTATTGATTAATACAGTTCTGTATTTAAGAGATGAAGAATTATGTACATTATTTACATTATTTACATTTGACGGATATTTGTCCTCATCTTATTTGTTGTTAACACAACGTTTCGGCTGATATACCTTCCAGCCTTCACCAGGTATCTTGGGGAATGAGAACCCAGGTTCGAAATTTCCCCCAAGACACCTGATGAAGGCTGGAAGGTATATCAACCGAAACGTTGTGTTAACAACAAACAAGATGATGACAACTATCCGTCAAATGTATATAATGTAAATAATGTAAATAATGTATTATTGATTAATTTGTTGTAGTTTTTTATATTTTTTATTTAAAATAAATCTGAAAAAAAACGCTCAAAAATTATTCCTCAGCCCAATACATATATATATGACTATGCAGTAAAACATATTTGGTATATGTGTACGGTCCTTCAAGTGTGGTATGAATCTTTTCAGAAACAGCTTTTGTCAGAGACGAGGTGGGGGGAGAGGATGTTGAAAAGTTCCTGGCTTTGGGTAAATGCAATTTGAACCCAGAAGATGAAGACGGGCGAAATACCACTAAGCAGTCCGTCCAGTGTGCCAACGATTCTGCCAGTTCGCCGCCTTAATAATAATAATGATGATGATGATGATGATGATAATAATAATAATAATAATAATAATAATAATAATAATAATAATAATAATAATAATAATAATAATAATAACAAAAACACCAGGACTTACAAATATATATAACATACAGAAAATTGCACTACTGGGTACTGCACACATTCTACGCAAAACACTTTCAATACAGTAAACCTAAGAGCACCACAGCAAACCACAGCACATACCCAAGGCACACAGAGCTGCGCTCGGTAGTGAAGTGAAAGCACGTTATAAAAATAAAACTACTGAACAATAATAATAATAATAATAATAGGCGTAGGAGTGGCTGTGTGGTAAGTAGCTTGCTTATCAACCACATGGTTCCGGGTTCAGTCCCACCTTGGGCAAGTGTCTTCTACTATAGCCTCGGGCCGACCAAAGCCTTGTGAGTGGATTTGGTAGACAGAAACTGAAAGAAGCCTGTCGTATATATGTATATATATATATATGTGTGTGTATGTTTGTGTGTCTGTGTTTGTTCCCCCAACATCGTTTGACAACCGATGCTGGTGTGTCTACGTTCGGCAAAAAGAGACCGATAGAATAAGTACTAGGCTTCTGAAAGAATAAGTCCTGGGGTCGATTTGCTCGACTAAAGGTGGTGCTCCAG
>NC_142933.1:8543191-8563191 GCF_046866305.1 Octopus bimaculoides
TACATACCTTATTAGTATTTCCTCTTATGTTCTATATGCTCTGGGAACGCATTAAAGCCCTTTTCGGGGCTACTTTATTTGAATTCTTAGTATCGGGTAACTAATTTCATTTTATTACATAACTGACTTCACAATTTGGGTATTCATAACTTATTGGGAATTCCTAAAAACAAGATCCTGTGTCAGACAGTTTGGTATTCTCTGTAAATGCGCAATTTCGTTAACAGCTTTAACACCATATCTGGTGTTTTTTTTCTCTTTTTACTAACTTTGGTAGAGAATACTCTCTTCTCAAGAAAGTACTTCAAAGCTAAAGTTATTTTTTCCTCGGAAAATTTCAGTAAGGGCACATTTCACCGGTATATAATCCTTACTACTACTACTACTACTACTACTACTACTACTACTACTACTACTACTACTACTACTACTATATATATATAATATATACATACAATATGTGTATATGTACCATATATACACAAGGGCACTACATGATCACCGACATCGCTTGAAAGAGAAGTATTTTATACACACACACACACACACACACACACACACACACACACACACACACATACGCACATATATGCACGTAGACACGTAGAAACATCCGCCTGCACACACACATATATACATTATTTGGCGGTTAGGTTCTTCCGTGCGGTGATCACGTGATGAAGTAAATCCGGATTCTGATAAACATAAGTCTGTCCATTGAATGGTTTTCAACATAAAACAAGCAGTAACCACCCACCCACCCACCCCAAATCTCCGGGTGTTGAAGTTTTCGAGTGATTTCTTCTGTAACCAGTCCTGCTTTCTTTCCATATTGTTTCGAGTGTTTAGATGTTATGGAGCTGTTTAAAGTAAACATGTTGTTACATGCTGGTTGTCAATGGCGTACAACATGTAGGCTGTTGGTTGTTGTTGGTTGTTGTTGTTGTTGATGTTGTTGATGGTGTTTGCATGTATGTGAATTAAGATGTTTAAACTACAGCAGACAACAACAACAACAACTGCAAGAATTTCCTTTGCAACAACGACCATGTTACGTTGGTATTGATTGGTTGGTTAGTTGTTTTGTCAAAAGTCAAAGTTGGTTGTCCGGAAAGAGTGCGAACTTGTGATGAAACCTGAGGAGAGAGTGGGGAGAAGGAGGGGAGACAAAGAGAGGGAGAGAAGGAGGGGAGACGGAGAGGGAGAGAGGGGAAAATATAAAAAGTTGGGGCAGAATTATAATCAGGCTTGAAGAAAAAAGGGAGAGAAAGAGAGAGAGAGATAGAAAGACAGAGAGAAAGAAAGAGAGAGAGAGAGAGAGAGAAAGAGAGAGAGAGAGAAAGAGAGAGAGAGAGATAGAAAGAAAGAGAGAGAGATAGAAAAAGAGAGAGAGAAAGAGAGAGAGAGAGATAGAAAGCGAGAGGAAGGGAGACATATATTTTAGCCTCACGGGGCTGAGATCCACCATATTAAAAATATCCAAGATACGCTGTGTTTCCCAAGGCAACCCAACCCTATCAGGGACTGCGAATCCAAAGAAAGTAGGATTTTACCCCAGTGTTTAACTGGTACCATTTTCTTTATCGACGCACGCGCACACATTCGTAACAATGAAAGACAATGTCGACCCAAACGAGATTCAAAGAAAGAACGCAAAAGCAGATAAGTTTTTCAAAAAAAACTCCAGAAATGCATTTTTTCCGATGCTCTACCGATTGTGCGACTCACTGCCCTACAAAAATTAACAATAAATATTTCTAACATAGAAAGGAAACACATTTTGGGGTTTGTGTGTAACATTAACGGCAGTATTTAACGGATACGTGATTTCACTGATACCCTTCCCCAACTCCTGTCCCCCTGATAAGGGCAAAGACAAATTAGACATCTCTTCCCCCCCACCCCCACCCACTAGAACTTTCACTGTAGATGCATTGCGACGAAAGGTGATTTAATTTAGTGTTGCGTTAATTTTTTTTTTTAGGAACGCACGTGGCCAAGTAGTTCGGCTCATGACTGTCGAATCGTCGGTTCAATTCCTAGATCGGACTACGTGTTGTGTCCTTGAGCAAGATACTTCATGTCGTGCCTGCTGTCTATGAGTACCAACTTCCTCTTTCTCCATCTGCCGCGTCCTGGATATTCCGCTGAATCACTCACTCGTCACTGTCAAAGAATTCCAGCGACTACATTTAACAATCAAGGGTCAAGCTGCCATTTAATCCCTTTCCGGAGTCAATATCTGCAAGACCAGAGAACGACTACAAGGATCGATTATTCTCTCTCCTTCCTTCTCCGTCCCCTTCTCTCCCTTTTTTGCTCCCTCTCCGTCCCTACTTTATCCCTATAAGAGCTTCGTGGAAACTGGTCACAGTTTTTCCTTTCCTTTAAAAAAAATGGTAAAAGTTTCCTATAAGGACTAACAACCCCTTTTCATCTCGCATCTAATACAAAACGTGCAAAGAAACTATAGAACACAGTGGACACGGATGGACCGGCTTGCTATACAAAATAAAACTATTGAAAAATTTCAATCTGCGAATTGTTGTTTAAAACCGGTGTTTCTCAACCAAATCGTCCCATCTTTAAGGTAATTCAGTTAATAAACCAGTTTTGCATTCTCTTTTTCATAATCACCATTTTATTTGTAACTACATCTTTTCTGGTTTAAAACACATAAAAGATTATTTTTGAGTGTTTTTTTGAGGGAGTGGGGGTGGCGGAGGTTTGGAACGGATTAATTATATTTTAGTTAATTTCAAATGGGAAAAATTGATTTGTAGAACGAGTAAATCATAAGACGAGCTCGGTCGTGGAATGGAACGAATTAAACTCTTACTGCGAGGTATTACTGTGTTATATCTTTATGGAGTGGCTGTGTGGTAAGAACTTCCATGACCACATCACAACCACAACCACAACCATTGCCACCACCACCACCACCAGCACTACTACCACCGCTACTATGTCCTCCACCACAACTACAACCATTACCACCACCATCACCACTACTATCTCAAATACCACAACCACCACCACTACCACCACCACCACCACCACCACCACCACCACCACCACCACCACAACCATTACCACCACCACCAGCACTACTACCACAACCACCACCACTACCATGACCACACCACAACCATTACCACCACACCAGTACTACTACCACCACCACCACCACTACCATGACCACACCACAACCATTACTACCACCACCACCACTACTACCACCACCACCACCACCACCACCACCACCACCACCACCAACAACAACAACAACAACAACAACAACAACAACAACAACCTTCATTGTATCGCAGCAGGTAAAAAAGAAAAGATGCCAGCGGTATCGAAGCCCCTCCCTACTGCCCCCATCACCAGAGAGTGAGGTTTGCGGTACTTCCTGCATTAAAATTTAAGTGAAAAACTCTTCTTCCCGACAACTTGCTTCTATTTAACAACGCATGAACCAGATTCACGTAAACAACACCTGGTTCCTGGTTCTAGAGAAAATCGGTCATATTAAGCACATGTTGTTGCTGCTGTTGTTGTCGTCCAGCCCTCACGAAACCCTAATCGAACAGGTCTCTGATCGAAGACATTCAGCCGTGACTAAGCCATCTTTTATTCAGTGACGTTTATATAAGAATAACAGGAGTGCTGGTTGGTTGGTTGATTGGTTGGTTGGTCGGTCGGTCGGTCGGTCGGTCGGTCGGTCGGTCGGTCGGTTGGTTGGTTGGCTGGTTGGTTGGCTGGTTGGTCGATCGGTTGGTTGGTTCGTTCTTTCGTTGGTTTCTCCAGTCACGCTTTACATCATATAGAGAGGGGGAGAGAGAGTAAGAGAGAAATAAAGAGAGTTAGCATTAGAGGTGCAGGAAGAGTGCACATATGACGGTGTGCAGAAAAGTTCCTGACTTTAAAGGTGTCGCGAAGGGCCAGGATGAAGGCCCAACCTTCCGATTTTTTTTACAGGGCTTAGAAAAACTGAACGACTGCTGCAATATGTAAGTGAATCTGAGAAGGGATTATGTTGAGTAAAATCATAATAAACTGATCCTCCTGTAATTTCTTTTGCCCAAAGGCCAGGAACTTTTCAACCCCCTTTGTATACTAAGCTTGGCGGCACACCCACACATGCGCGCGCAAGACAAAGGATCGTAGAAATCGAGGAGAGGAAATAAACGACAGAGTAGCCATGTGAGGAAGCATACAAATGTGAAATTTGGTTTTTTAAAATTATATTTTAAAGTAATAAATAATTTTCTTTTGAAATTTATTATTCATTGCCTTATTTTACGTAAGCACCAATTTAAGTTATACAGTTCTATATTTAAGACATTAGGATTTAACGATTACATTATTTACATTTGACGGATATTTGTCCTCATCTTGTTTGTTGTTGACAC
This sequence comes from Octopus bimaculoides, assembly GCF_046866305.1. Lineage (NCBI taxonomy): Eukaryota > Metazoa > Mollusca > Cephalopoda > Octopoda > Octopodidae > Octopus > Octopus bimaculoides. The sequence goes on from NC_142933.1 coordinate 8,547,607, forward strand.
AACGTTTTGGCTGATATACCCTCCAGCCTTCATCAGGTGTCTTGGGGAAATTTCGAACCTGGTTTCTCATTCCTAAGGTATTTTCAATATTATTATTATTATTATTATTATTATTATTATTATTATTATTATTATTATTATTATTATTATTATTATTATTATTATGCCAACGGGCATATGGCGTAATGGTTAAGAGCGCGAGCTACTGACCTCAAGATTTCGAGTTCGATTCCAAGCAGTGACCTGAATAATAATGATAATGATAATAATAACAACAACAACAACGTCAAAAAATACCTTAGGAATGAGAACCCAGGTTCGAAATTTCCCTAAGCCACCTGATGAAAGCTGGAGGGTGTATCAGCCGAAACGTTGTGTTAACAACAAACAAGATGAGGACAAATATCCGCCAGATGTAAATAATGTAAATAATGTAAATAATATAATTTAAGTTGTAATTATTATTTTATCATTGACTTGCTTCAGTTATTATACTGCAGCCATTGGAAATATGCACGCCATGATTGTCTCATTTGTATATTTGCTGTAAATATATGTCATTATTTTTAGTATGTGAATATTTATTAGCATTTAGCAGAAGCAACAGAGTGACTTATCGTACGACGATCTCGTGCCTCCAACGTACGAAACTTTCGGACCTTGAGTCACTCTGTTGCTTCAGATAAATAAATCTCATTATTTTTGTAAATTTGATCAACTCAATTTCAGTCTTTTCCACTGAAAACCTATTGCCGCAAATTTTCATTAGAAATATGTATTTTTAGAGAGTTATACTAAGAGAAATTATACTGGTTGAAGTGCGAATACGTTTAAGAAAGAATACAACCAACAGTTACACTAATTCTGATGAATAAAGAAAATGCTATTTATTTGTCACAATTCACTTCAAAATGATAGAATAAGCACACCAAAATCAATAAACAGAAAACCCTAAGTCTGTATTTTTTCTCGAATTCCTCAGATGTTCATTTCAAAAATTCTGCAAATTTACGAAATTCTCGGAATTACAAGAATTAAAAATTTAGAAGTGAAAGCGGAGTGCCCTTAACAAATAGCCAAAATTCGGTTCGAGTTTGATTGAAAGACAGAAAACTACGTAAGATATATGCTTCTTGAAAACAAACAACAATTTTAGATTGAGATAAACTTGTGGTTGAACTAGTTTGTTTACTTTTCACTGGCGGATTAAAATTGTATGTTTATTCTAAACTATGTCTAACATTTCACTAGCGTTGTTAGTGTATATGTACATACATACATACATACATTCATACATATATACATACATATCTACATACATACATACATACATACATATACATCCGTGTACACACACACTCACGCATACATGACTGTATGCATGTATATACATATCATGTGCGCGTAAATATATATATATATATATATATGTATGTATGCACTTATGTATGTATGTATTTATTTATGTATGTATGCATGTATGTACGTATGTATGTATGTATATATATATGTGTATATAGAGTACCGTGCAAAAGTCTTCGGCCACTTTAAACTATTATAAATTTCTTCTAATTGCCAACTTATAAGTGGATGTTTCGCATTGCATTTTTTACAGGTGAAACATTGGTCCTGTTGGAGTCATTTCATACCTGACCATTATATTTTGTAGTAGGGGTTCTGAATGAGAGGGAAAGATGCGAGATGACAACCAAAAATGGCAGTGCAAAAGGTTTCGGCCACCTCACATAAACTATTCAAGATACAGTGTTTTAAAACAGAAAAATGTCTGTAGTGAAAATTTATTACATGAAGTTACTGTACAATGTTAATATTTCGTGTGGCTTCCCTTAGCTTGAATAATTGCTTCAATGCGCCTGGGAAGAGATGCGTACAAATCTTTCACCATCTTCACAGGTATGAGATGCCATTCTCTGTGGCTGATCTCCCAGTCTTCAAGATAGCGTGGATTCTCCTGAAGAGCTCTCCTCTTTAGTTCTGTCCACATTTGCTCGATGATATTTAAGCCAAGGCTCTGAGCTGGCCAATCTTTCAATACGGTAACACCTTCATCAGCCAGACTTTGATGTGCTGCACGTGAACAGTAACATGGAGCTCTGTCATGCTGAAAAATCTCACCTTCATCCAAGTCTGATATCAAATTGTCCTTCAGCAATTGGATGCATTTGGCATTATTCAAGTTAACGTCAATTCTAATCAACTTTCTTGAACCATATGCAGAGCTGCATCCGATAAATTGCGAGCAGAAGAGCGAACCCCTACCACCTTCCATCGACGGGACCAGTAGACCAGTCCTGGTTTCGGGCTGTTCAACCACTCTTTCGTACTGGACACCTCGTCCGCTAGAGATGGCCGTGAGCGCAACTTATCGGATGCAGCTGTGCATCGTTATCCAGCTGTGCATCGTTATCCAGCTGTGCATCGTTATCCAGCTGTGCATCGTTATCCAGCTGGAGATGTCCTCTTGGGATTAAAAAATTGCAGTAGAGTCCGTTCGAACGGACAGCCATGTTGAAGTGGCTACGAATATTATTTATCAGTAAAACTACTGCGTTGATCCCTTAGAGAGATTTTAGAACTAGCATTTTTGCTTGTTATATCTTTCAAGCATCCAAAATGGCGAGACCCCTTTGTCACAAGAAGTGATTACTTCACGATGTCCCTTGAAAAGCTAATTTAAATAGCGAAAGCCGGTTGGATATCCTGACATCCATAAAATATAGATATATTTAAAAAAATTCTTTATAAAAAGATATTAAACTATGTGAAACGAAGGCATTTCTCTTCCACTTTTTATATATGTTTTTCCACATATTCTCAGCTCATAATTTTGCCACACGGTGTATACTGAATCTCCAGTATTTTTTATCCTTTTATATTTTTATATTTTTATATATATATATATATATATATTTCTATATTTAAGAGATGAGGAATTATGTACATTATGCATATATATATATATATATATATATATATATATATATATATATATATACATACACACACATAAGCATGCATGTATGTATTAATGCTTGTGTGTGTATAAGTGCGCTGATGTGAGTGTGAACACACTTACAGCCTTTCCCCTGTAGATGTATGCGTTGAGAACTTTCTTAATATCGGAGCCTAACAGCAGCTGAGATAGATAGATTGATAGATAGATAGATAGATAGATAGATAGATAGATAGATAGATAGATAGATAGACAGACAGACAGACAGACAGGCATACAGGCTGACGGACGGATGGACGGACGGACAGACAGACAGACAAATAGATAGATAGATAAATAGATAGATAGATAGATAGAGAGATAGAGAGAGAGAGAGAGAGAGAGAGAGAGAGAGAGAGAGAGAGAGAGAGAGAGAGAGAGAGATGGATAGACAAGTATGTTTATGTTTGTATTTGTATGGTAACTGGTGTGGGATGGAAAAATCGGAGCGTCAAACAAAAGTATTTTGTGGCATTTCGTTTCTCCTTGCTTAAATTCTTTTTGCAACGGTCGACATTGTTTTTCTCCTCAGCCGTCGCTAAAATAAACGCCAGACGAAGGACGGTGGTCGATAGAAACGTGAAACCCCTTCAAAGTGGTTCTTCTGTTTGACCATACGATTCATGAATGAAACCAGCGAACAATACAATAAAGAATGGGTGCGTACTTGCCTCAGCGCGCATGTGTGTGTGTGTGTGTAGGGGGGGGGCTGTTTGCTCTTGAAAACCAGAGAGCCAGGAAGAATGTTGAGTGGGAGATAAAACCGTTTCCAAAACAACGAAGATCCTACAATGCTTTTACTCAATTCCTCTTCTCACCCCCGTCTTTCATTCCCCCCCTTCCCATCTGCTATTATTTCTCCCTTTTTATTATCATTCACGCCCTTTTCAGCTACTTCACTTTCCTTTCCATATGATCCCCCACTTCTTCTCTTTGTCTCTTTGTGTGTCTTCTTCCGTTGTCCATCACTAATTCAGTGTTTCTCCAGCTTAGTTAGATCTTAATCTCTCAGAATCACCCTTAAAAGTAGAACCAGTTAATAAGCTATTGATCTTTACGGGTCAGGTTAATATTTTTTGTTTCTATAGTGTGATTGATTTCGTTTTCATATTTCGATTGTCCAAAGATCACATTGAATGTAATTATAAACTCGGTTCCAATAAGTCCCAGGTGGTGGGATATAACAATCGGTGGCCCTTTTTAGTTTAGGAACTCATTGTCGCAAATTTCGATGCATTCTTGATAAGAAGGAAACAATTTGAGCCTAGAGTTATGAATCATTAATCATCAATCATTAGTCTCATGAGAAATTTTGGACAAATGGGTAAAATTAAAATATTCAATAAATCCTGTTGACATGGAAGTTTAGTTGTTGTAGTGAGTGAAAGAGTCTAAACCAGTGGTCTTCAACCATTTTTTTTATTTTTGGACCCCTTTCATTCCTATTCTACTCTACTAGACCCTCATAACCATTTGATGTCTGAAAATTTTTTTTATATTTCCCTAATAAAATATTATTAGGGATTGTATAAAAATCGTTAAAATAGTTTGTGCATCGTAGAATTATAACCAGTTTATTGCCTATAAATTTTAAGAACAAAACCTTATACGAACCCCTTAATGGCCATATGGACTCTGGTTTAGAATCAGTAGTCTAAGGTTTCTTATCTACTCTAGGCACAAGGCCAGAAATTTTGGGGGATTAGACCGACCCCAGTACGCAACTGGTACTTCATTTTTCGACCCCGAAAGGATGAAAAGTAAAGTCGACCTCGCCGGAATTTGAACTCAGAACGTAACGGCAGACGAAATACCGCTAAGCATTTCGCCCGGCGTGCTAACGTTTCTTATTTCTTTATTGCCCACAAGGGGCTAAACATAGAGGGGACAAACAAGGACAGACAAAGGGATTAAGTCGATTAGATCGACCCCAGTGCGTAACTGGTACTTATTTAATCGACCCCGAAAGGATGAAAGACAAAGTCGACCTCGGCGGAATTTGAACTCAGAATGTCAAGACAGACAAAATACCGCTGAGCATTTTGCCTGGCGTGCTAACGTTTCTGCCAGCTCGCCACCTTACAAGACACAATATATTCTTTTCTACTCTAGGTACAAGGCCCGAAATATTTGGGGAGAGGGCCAGTCGATTAGATCGACCTCCGTATGCAACTGGTACTTAATTCATCGACCCCGAAAGGATGAAAGACAAAGTCGACCTCAGCGGAATTTGATCTCAGAACCTAAATACCGCTAAGCATTTCGCCCGGTGTGCTAACGTTTCTGTCAGCTCGCTGCCTTCGTAGTCTAAAGTTTCTAACAAAAGCCTTTTCACGGGTGAGTAAACAAAAATAGCTGTGAATGCAAGTAAAAATGTGCCTTGATTCGCTTAATTACATTTCACACCTGAATGAGACGATCATGTGTTCACACGTGCAGTTCTCTATGTGTGTATGTGTGTGTGTATGTGTGTGTATGTGTGTGTATGTGTGTGTAAGAGGTCTGATCAATAAGTTACTAGACTGTTGTTATAATAACGAAGCTAAAGCAAGCAGAGTGAAGCCGCTTGGCACAAATTGACCTTAAATTTTGCTGAGCATGCGCGCTAAGGTTTAACGCTCTAGCTTACTTCCGCTGTTTATAGTAGTGTTTGGAAGTAATGTGTGTAGCGTGTGATCGTCACATTGACCATGACAGAGAAAGATGTTATGGCGATACCTGCCCAGGGGCCTACGCAAAGTTGGAGACAGTAAAAGGAGAGGAGTATATGAGCCGCACACGAGTGTACAAGGGGTTCAGACGTTTCCAAGATGGCCAAAAAAATGTCGATATTGACGAACGTTCTGAGAGACCCACAACCAGCAGAACTGAGAAAAACATTGCAGTGTGAGGGGAAATCGTTGAATCACCATCCATGAGTTATCAGAGGATGCGCAGATTAGTTACGGTTCAGTTCAGTCCATTGTCTACCAAGTTTGTGCCAAAAACGGCTTTCAGCTGACCAAAAAGGGTTTCAGTTGCAGAAAATCTTGATTGTGTCGAGAACGATGAAAATTTTTTGGAAACTTTGCGTGGGCTTCCCTTCGCATAATTTGACAAAATTTGATGCAGATTCTCTGCTCAACTTTCTCTGTCATGGGCAATGCGACAATCACACACTACACACCTTCCTTCCAAGCACTGCTGTAAACAGCTGAAGTGAGCTAGAACGTTAAAACTTAGTATGCATGCTCAGCAAAGTTTAAGGTCAATCTGTGCCGAGCTGCTTTACTTTGTGTGCTTTAGTTTCGTTACTATGACAACAGTCCGGATACTTATTGATCAGAGCAGGCATACAATGTCTACAATTGCTGTTGGTTATTTTGTGTCGTTATGATCGATGAACAGAAATCAATAAACAAAGAACTCATTTAAAAGAAGTTCTTGGATTGATAGGATTAACTAAAGCTCTGAATGACTGTTGTCTAACGACTGAAAGCGAACAGAAACTGAAGCGAACAACACATACAACATGCCTGAACAGGAATGATATATACATTTATACACAAGAATAAACATACTTGAATTTATAAACACTGACATACACATGCGTACAATTTTCTCCTAATATTCTATTAAACAGACCTTCCAGTCATCTTTTCCTAAAGCACCCAGCCGCCTTTCAGAGGAATGGCTTTCACTATTCCGTGAAAAGACCCATCAATCACTGCTAACTTTTTCTCCAAACTTCCTTTATTTAGAATGACTAATCTGCGATGAAAATCTTTTTAGTAATCTCTTACAGTTAAGGTTTTCATGAATTTGATAAACTGTTTCGTTATCATACCACCTCAGTCCCAAATTCGCAAAGATCGACAAAAACTGTTCTTTGTGCGGGAGACATCAATCGATGATCTACCGAATGTGGAACTACTTTGGGAAGTTGGCGCAGTTTGCTCGACTTGCTAGAAATAGCAGTTAAGATTCCCCCGTTTACACCTGCACCGTTTTAAACATGAAAAGAGGCATTGAATAATGTAGATTAGATACACAATATCTGCAAGAAAGGAACGGGATGGTCATGGGTAGAATACCACCCATTGTAGTTCTGCTCAATGAGGGAAGACCTGGAGTTAAACAACAACAACAGCTTGCTACCGAATGTTATTTTCTTTTACTGTTCTAGATAGCAGAAGAATCCCTCCTTAGAAAAGAACGTTTGAGTGCAGGAAGATCTCTTCGCATAAAGTACAGCCTAATCAAGGAAATAGAACAATAGTTAATCAGAAGACATAGGAAAATTACATTAATTACGAAATCATGAGCCTCGCTAGTGAGTGTGTTCATGTAGTGGAAATTATTGTTGTTGTTGGCACTCCGTCGCTTACGACGTCGAGGGTTCCAGTTGATCCGATCAACGGAACAACCTGCTCGTGAGATTAACGTGCAAGTGGCTGAGCACTCCACAGACACGTGTACTCTTAACGTAGTTCTCTAGGATATTCAGCGTGACACAGTGTGACAAGGCTGACCCTTTGAATTACAGGCACAACAGAAACAGGAAGTAAGAGTGAGAGAAAGTTGTGGTGAAAGAGTACAGCAGGGTTCGCCACTAACCTCTGCTTGAGCCTCGTGGAGCTTTAGGTGTTTTCGCTCAATAAACACTCACAACGCCCGGTCTGGGAATCGAAACCGCGATCCTATGACCGCGAGTCCGCTGCCCTAACCACTGGGCCATTGCGCCTCCACGTAGTGGAAATTACTTAGCCGTCAAAGTACCTGGCATAGAAATGTGAGTGCTGAGCTCACGGTCCTTGATCCTCAGCTCAAATCTTGAGCTGAGGTATTCCATTTTACGTTATCACGCTGGGTGATATGGTTTGCGTTCTGAGTTCAAATTCCGCCGGGACTGGCATTGCCTTTCATTCCTCTCGGGGTCGATGAAATAAGTACCAGTTGAACACTGGGGGATCGATTTAATCAACCAGCCCCGACCTTCAAACTGCTGGCCTTGTGCCAAAATTTGAAACCAATATTTCTCTGCTGTGATAGTTTCGCCAAGATTCAGTAAATAATTTGGATGATTCCATTTGCAGGCCACCACATAGCGATTGGACACTTATTTTTATGCAGCTTCGGTTTGTGACAGTGTCTTGGTGTTTCGTCTCACTCCACTTACTTCGTGGAACGGCGTTGGTTGTTCTATTGAATCCATTTTTCTTCACGAACCCCAATGCGATCAAGAAATGGAACGCTTTTAGTGTCAAAAAACAAAAGTGCAAAAAAAACTTAGTTTGGTGTTTTTTCTTCCGTTTGTGAAACGCCCATTTGTCGAACTTTTTTGACTTCACAGTGAGGAGTAAATGTTAAAAGGTCAACGTTGAGTTCTTGAGCAATCTATCGAGTATTTTTAGTGGTTCCCCTTCAATAGCGACTTTCAATTAGTTACTGTCAATCGCAGAAGTATATCTGTGATTTCCTTTATATTCGTGGCTGTCAGTTTTTTTTAATTCTTGATGAAACAAAGAAAAAATTATAGAAATGATTCAATTTTTTTTAATGAGTACAAAATGGTACGTAAAGCAGTAAAAACCTGATCGCAATATCCACGAAGTTGGTGAGGTGAGGAGAATCAACGAATGCAGAAATCAACATTAAGGTCCCATTTATCAAAACCTTGCTCAGTAAAATCCAGTCCTGATGTTAAAGACAAATGCAACTTCTCTCACCTGTTTCTGAAGGGAAAATGAGATTTGTTTTACTTTTTCTATTGTAAACAATGAACACAACGACGACGATGTCGTGGCTTCTGCTCTGATAGCAGTCACGTGTAATGGGTATAGCAGCGTGATAACAGTCATGGCGGCGAGCTGGCAGAAACGTTAGCACGCCGGGCGAACTGCATAGCGGTATTTCATCTGCCACTGCGTTCTGAGTTCAAATTCCGCCGAGGTCGACTTTGCCTTTCATCCTTTCGGGGTCGATAAATTAAGTACCAGTTACGCACTGGGGTCGATATAATCGACTTAATCCGTTTGTCTGTTCTTGTTTGTCCCCTCTGTGTGTAGCCCCTTGTGGGCAGTAAAGAAATAGGTATTTCGTCTGCCGTTACGTTCTGAGTTCAAATTCCGCCGAGGTCGACTTTGCCTTTCATCCTTTCGGGGTCGATAAATTAAGTACCAGTTACGCACTGGGGTCGATGTTATCGACTTAATCCGTTCGTCTGTTCTTGTTTGTTCCCTATATGTTTAGCCCCTTGTGGGCAATAACGAAATAGGTATTTCGTCTGCCGTTATGTTCTGAGTTCCAATTTCGCCGAGGTCGACTTTGCCTTTTATCCATTCGGGGTCGATTAAATAAGTACCAGTTTCTCACTGGTAATCGATTTAATCCCTTTGTCTGTCCTTGTTTGTCTCCTCTATGTTTAGCCCCCTGTGGGCAATAAAGAAATAAATAGCAGTCAGAGAGTGAAGTCATAATATCAAACTATCGAGAACGCGATTACCGCCACAACACTGGCTAATCCGACTGAAGCAGAATCACAACGGAATGAGTTGTAATAACTGAAGTATCGCATCTCCATAACTGAAACATCATAACTCTACATAGCTGATACGTCATAAGTGACGCATCATAACTGATACACCATGTCATCATAATTGTGCATCATAACTAATTTGTCATAAATGACATATCTTAAGTGTACATCATATCCATGTGTCAGTCTTTCGCTTGAAATTTCATGAAAGTGTGTCGTTTTGTTATCGCCAAGTTCCGTTCTTAAACACAGATTGAAACCCGGAACCTTAGGCATTGTCTCTTGACCGAGTCAACCCACACCAATCAGATATACTCAGCCTTAAGTGTTTACACATTGCTCCTACTTTTAGTTCACATTCAACGAATTTTGTTGAATGGCCAACGGCCAGGTACCAACAAATATCTGAGTCGTGTTCTCTTTTTTCTTTTTGAAATTGAGAAATAAGTCAGTATAACTGAACCAATCTAATTACTCAACGGCAACTCCCTTGTATGTTTGGTGGCTGATCTCTGAGTAACGTTCAACCTTTTTTTAATTCAGGTGGAGGACAAATTGGCTCTGTTCAATACTCACACACATCTGAAGTATATACCACAACTAGCTGAAAGCAATCAATTGTTGTTAACGAAAAGATTTCAAATACGAAATTCCATCGCCACAAAACCACGTTCATAGAATTTTAGGATTAGACGCTGACCTAAATTTTGTTCCAATCTTTTAGACTTTCATTTAATGTTTCAGTAGATTAACGAAGCTTTATATAAAAGGTTCAGCCAGAAACTTATTATAGGAGGTTCAACAAACGAAATTTCTGCCATAAAGGACAGATAGTATCGAGGGTTAAAACACCAAAGGTTATTCTGTGTTAGAATGGGATAAAATTACAGTTTTTGTGCATCAAGCTATCATCGTCAGAATGGAGATTTTTATCTAAACACATACACCAGATGGCACTCATCTGGAGGCACTCAAGGGCCGCCACTTGGTAGTGGTGTCAAACCAGACGACAACTTAAACCTACCAGTTAAGAACATATACAAGACATCCAATGAGCTTCTGTCTGCCAAATATCAGTCACAATGTCCGGGCCGCTCCGCAGCAATGGTGGAAGATATTTGCCTCTCAGTAGGATCAACGTATCCGACACATCATTAAGGCTTGTGTACTTAATTATGAATGAACTAAATCATGAATGAACTGAATTCTCCTCCAGTATTTATTGATCTCCGGCAGAGGGAGGAGAATGTGGCGGTTGCTGGTTATGTTTTATTTTTTTCTTTTGTCTTTTCGCATTTCATTGAATGATCTCAGCGTGTGCATGCTTGACAAGAAAACCGTTCACTCAATAAAGCATGGCACGTCCAAACATGTTTCCTTATCTTTAATGCATCTATCATCTATCTCTCACTCTCTCTCACTCTCTCTCACTCTCTCTCTCCCACTCTCTCCCACTCTCTCGCACTCTCTCTCTCCCACTCTCTCAAACACACACACATATATGTCTGCATGTGTATACATACATATGTGCATACAGAATATGTATATATTTGCGTATTCATACGAGATGGATGCTGATATGCATGTTTATCTGTGTGTATTTATATGTGTAGGAGTGTGTGTGTGTTTGTGTGTGCGTGCGTGTGTGTGCAAATGTATGTTATGTTACTGAGTATTGAAATGCCTGTTATGCGACCCCTCTATGTATCATTAATCATGTTTCGATCAGTTTAATATTTAATGGTGAGTTTGTTACACAACTCGAATCGTCCTCTGCACGTTTCACGCTATTTGAAAACAATAAAGAACGTAGAAATAGTTCCTCTACACGCGATTTAAGCATAAACCTTCTTATTCCATCTTTTGGAATTTGAAACCACATCGTTTACAGTGTTTCAACTCCAGCGATTCTCTTTAAAAGAAAAGGTATTTACCCACAGATATTTAGTCTTGGATACGATGGACTTGTTATTGAACGTCGACCAGTTTCATTTTAATCTGCAAGAGCAGCCAGTCAGTCCTCGTCTGTCTGGTGACTGGCCACTGGAAGAAAATGCGTGCTCCCTGGATAAAGACAGGGATGTGGAAGTGTGTGTTTACTATTTAAGAATGGGAGCGAGATGAAAAGACGAGGCCAGAGGACCTTGTGACAGCACAAGAGTAGAAGCATAGAGGTCACAGACAGAGTGACTTGTGGCCGTCTTTATGCAAGGGGACAGACAGGTCTTGAGCGCGAAAGTGACCCATAACAAAATTTGTTGGGTAGAGTCTACACGTACATAGCGATTTTGATAACATCTGAAGTTAAGCCTCACTGATTTAATGGTTGATTAACCCTTACGGTCAATAATCTCTCTCTCTCTCTCTCTCTCTCTCTCTCTCTCTCTCTCTCTCTATATATATATATATATATATATATATATATATATATATATATATATATATATATATATATATATATATATATATATTATAAATATATATTCTTTTATTGCTTTATTTGTTTCAGTCATTTGAGTGCGGCCATGCTGGAGCACCGCATTTAGTCGAACAACTCGACCCCAGGACTTATTCTTTGTAAGCTTAGTACTTATTTTATCGGCCTCTTTTGCAGAACCGCTAAGTTACGGGGACGTAAACACACAAACATCGGTTGTCAAGTGATGGTGTGGGGAAACAAAAACAGGCACACAAACATATATATATATATATATATATATATATATGTTTATACGACGGGCTTCTTCCCGTTTCCGTCTACCAAATCTACTCACAAGGCTTTGGTCAGCCCGAGGCTATAGAAGAAGGCACTTGCCCAATGTGCCACGCAATGGGACTGAATACGGAACTATGTGGTTGGTAAGCAAGCTACCTATCACACAGCCACTCCTGCGCCTATATATATGCATATATATATATATATATATATATATATATATATATATATATATATATATATATATATATATATATATATATATATATATATATATATATATATATATATATATATATATATATATATATATATATATATATATATATATATATATATATATATATATATATATATATATATATATATATATATATATATATATATATATATATATATATATATATATATATATATATATATATATATATATATATATATATATATAATATTAGGGATAAAATCAAAAATTACAGGTAAACACTCAATTAAAATCAATTTATTAAAAATTAAAATTAAATTAAGCTTCACAGTATAAAATATATATTAATATATAGTATTAGGGAAAAAAAAACCAAGGTTTATGAACTCATCAATGAAAATCCACTATCACACACACACACACACACACACACACACACACACACACACATAATATATATATATATATATATATATATATATATATGCATTCATTTATTATTATTGTTGTATTTTGACCTGAAGATTAGCTATATTTTTTAATAGAATTGATTTTCGATAGTTTTAATCGATTTTAATCGATTTAAATTTCTTTCTATTTGAAAATTGGTTATGAAACACGTGTAGTCATTTTATTATCTTGATCTTATGATATTTACTTTGTATTATATTATATTTATTTATTCTACTTTTAATTATAATTTTTTTCTATGTGTGATGGTGGATTATCATCGATGAGTTAATAAAACTTGGTTCTTTTCCCTAATACGAGGGAGTGAAAACTGTAGTGAAGAAGTGGCTCAAAGAACAGTCAACAAAATTTTACAGGGTAGGGATACATGCTCTGATTCGGTGGTGGAACATTGCTATTGAGAGAAACGGTGACTATGTTGAGAAGTAGGGATGTGATCCACAGAGGACCAGCTTCATTTTGATGTATGATACATGTTCCTGTGTTGGCAATTATACCTGTCGTAAACAAAATGGCATTACTTTTTGACTCACCCCCGTATGTATGTATAAGAAGTGTGTGTGTGTGTCTGTGTGTATGTATGTGTGCATGTGTATAGGTATGTGTGTATGTATTTGCCAAGTTCTCCAAACGTACTTAAAATACTAACGAATTATGAATTAATCTACAACTATCTTTGATGTGATGTGTGTGTGCAAGCAAGTATATGAGTTACTCTCTGTGAGAATGCATGTATTAGTGTGCGTGCGTGTGTGTGTGTGAGCGAGTGTGTGTGTGTGTGTGTGTGTGTGTGTGTGTGTGTGTGTGTGTGAGCGAGTGTGGGCTATTGTATTTGTGTGTATCAAACACAAATAGCTTGTGGTTTTCTAGCAAAAGACAACTATACAAGACTCATTGTCATCAAATGTATCACCCATGAAACACACAAATACACACTCCCTCTCTCTATCTCTTTGTCTATCACTCGCTCTCCCTCTATTCCTCCCCCTCTCTATCTCTCTCCCTCTCACCTACTTCACATGTTACGCCAACCTCGATTACACAAATCACTTTAAAACACATTTTAAAGAATGCGATATATATTGACACAGACGTATATACATACATACATTCATAAATATATGCATAAATACATATCTACGTACATGCCGGCATATATACACACACATGCATATATATGTGTGTATATATATGCCTCAAAATTTAGTTGTTTTCAAAATTTAGTTGTTTTCAAAAAGCAAGGAGGTGGATAAATGTATCGGAGAGTAATTTTGTTGACGTGTTGTATCAGAACAAAATGGCGGCGGATCATAGAGGAATCGTCTTGGATCACAGAGGACTGCCAAGTCAAGACGAACCTGAGGCTCAATAACATCATCATCATCATCATCATCATCATCATCAACATCGTCATCATCATATATATATACGCCGGGCTTCTTTCAGTTTCCGTCAACCAAATTCACTCACAAGGCTTTGGTCGGCCCGAGGCTATAGTAGAAGACACCTGCCGAAGGTGCCACGTAGTGGGACTGAACCCAGAACCATGTGGTTGAGAAGCAAGCTACTTTGCCACACATCCACTACATATTTATACATGTTTATACATGTTTATATATATATATATATATATATATGTATATATATATATATATACATATATATATATATATATATATATATACATACACATGTTTACATAGGTACGTTCATATATACATGCATACATATCTACGTGCATGCATGTAGACATACACACACGTACATATTTGCACAAATATATATACACGTGCATGCACGTACGAATACAGTCTTATACACTTGCACACACAAACACACACACGCAAACACGCAAACAAACACATACATACATTCATACTTACATACTCTCGCATAAATACATACATACACACGCATACACACGCATACATACATATGCAAACATACGTACATACATACATACATATATACAAGCATGCATGCATACATACACACATGTATACATGCATACGTACATACATAATACATACATACATACATACACACAAGCATATACACATAAGTTCATACATAGATGCATATATATATACATATATATACACATAAATACATGCATATACTTATACGTACGTACACACATGCACACACACATACATACATACATACATACATACATGCACACACATGCATACATACACACACACATACACACATACATACATACATACATACATACATATACACACATACATACACATATACATACATACACACATATATACACGCATACATACATACACACACACACACACACACACATACATTAGGTGAAGAAGCTCCTTTCAAATGTTTTCCGGATGTAAAAGCACGATCGGTGGCAACTGGTGATTCTGTTATTGTGCTTCCTCTATTTACTGGCAGAGGGCGTTGTATGCACCTGTTCTGTCAACCGCACATAGACAATAATTATAAAGGCCTCCCATTGTTGGTGCCTGTGTAGTAGCTCGAGCCACAAAGAATAGCAACCAAATTGCCTCAAAATTTAGTTGTTTTCAAAAAGCAAGGAGGTGGATAAATGTATCGGAGAGTAATTTTGTTGACGTGTTGTATCAGAACAAAATGGCGGCGGATCATAGAGGAATCGTCTTGGATCACAGAGGACTGCC
>NC_142933.1:8568191-8578191 GCF_046866305.1 Octopus bimaculoides
ACAAATATCCACAAATGCGAATGAATGAATGTGTGTGTGTGTGTGTGTTTGTGTGTGTGTGTGTGTGTGTGTGTGTTTGTGTGTGTGTGTGTGTGTGTTTGTGTGTGTGTGTGTGTGTGTGTGTGTGTGTGTGTGTGTAAAATGGAGACCAATATACAAATAAAAGATCAATTGTTGAAAAGTAAAGTGGGCGTTTTTTATTACATCGACAACAAGATATATATTAACACTCTCGTACACATTAATGTATATGATTGTTTGGTTACACGCGCGCGCACACACACACACATACACATATGTATGTATATCATATATGTGTGTGCATATATATGTTTGTGTATACACACATACTCACACACCTACGCATATATTATTATGAATTTTGTTGATCTCAAAGCGTACAAAAACGAAATTAACCTCGATGGGAATTGAACTCATCATGTATAAGACATGAAATTTAAGCCTTTCAGGCTATTGTTTGTCCTGAGATCAATGTTTAACTTAGAGTGGTATTACACATTTTAAACGCAAGGATTGTAAAATATTGTATCACTAAATGTTGCATCGCGTAGTTTACATCATTCTATCAATCTCTAACCTATTAATCTCTACCAATCATTCTACCAGTTTCTACCAATCGCCCTGTTGATCTCTGCCAATCATTTAACCAGTTTCTACCAGTCACTCAATCGATCTCTACCAATCATTCTAACAGTTTCTATTAGTCACTCTATCGATCTCTACCAATCATTCTACCAGTTTCTACCAGTTACTCAATCGATCTCTACCAATCATTCTACTAATTTCTACGAATCACTCAATTGATCTCTACCAATCATTCTACCAGTTTCTACCAGTCACTCTATCAATCTCTACCAATCATTCTACCAGTTTCTATTAGTCACTCTATCGATCTCTACCAATCATTCTACCAGTTTCTACTAGTCACTCAATCGATCTCTACCAATCATTCTACCAGTTTCTACCAATCCCTACCAATATCTGCCAAATCACTCAACTAATTTATGCCAATTACTCTTCCAATATCTACCAATCATTTTATCAGTATCTGCCAACCACCTCGTAATATCTGTCGATCAGTCTACCAATTTCGGCCAAATACTCCACCCGTATCTGCCAATCATTCAGCCAATATCTTTCAATCAAATCTATCACTTTCTGTCAATGCCTCAGTCAATTCTTTCCAACCAATCTACACAGGAGAGCGAAAACGGTTCCCCCCTCCCACCACGCCCAATCTTCAATAAGAGATCAATTTGAAATGAAGACATATTGAAAATACGACAAGGCTACGTAATTGTCTCTCATCTTCTTTTGTGTCTTCTCAGTTAGACTCGAGCTCTCCATGGGGAAACATTCCTCTAGCGTTCAAGTTTCATACCATACAAATAAAACGCCGGTTCCAGCCTGGAAGATTCCGTGTCGGAACAAATAACAAAACTCCATCATCGATAACGTCATTTCATAGGTGGCGCCATAGTTTCTGTGACTATAGACAATTACCAAATGCTTTCACACAGACATGACTAAGCAAATCTGAAGAATCCACGTGCCTATCGCTACCACACACACACACACACGCAAGCAGTTGGTGGAAAACATCACGTCCTTTCAATGTTTGGGCCATCACCAAGCAGTGGGGTGGGGGGATCGAACCCTGGATAAAATATACCATGGTAACCCTTGGTCGGCTGAGAAGACAGGTACAGGAAGAAGATGGTCTGTGACAAACAGCTCAGCTTAGAATGTATGAAGTTGTTATATTTAGTTTCCTGCACATCTCTAAGACCAAACCAAGTTATTAGTGACATCTCGATAATCTGAGGACACCATCGGATAAGTCTAAGGAACCCTATGCTGCAGATAAGGGACGGGAAAAGAGTGATTAGAGTTAGCGTGCTAGGGGCAAGCCAACAGCTCTGGCATTGGTGCTATGATTCCACGAAATTAGCTTCGGTAGGCTGGTCATTGTGTGCGAATTGGGCCATCGGTTATTTGAATGATTGCTTTACTCACCATTAAATGAAGGAATATTCCTACGAGAAGACCAGAGCAGTTTCAAGACAAACTGGAGAAGAGTGACATCGATGTGCACCTTGAGCGGGTTACCGCGGTTCTGTAGTCAGTGAGTCGAAAGAATATAGGATTTATCAGTATTACTGAACTACTATTACCACCACAGCCGCAACCACCACCACCACCACTACAACTTCCACAATTATCACCTACACAACAACCACCCTCTATTCGACCATTACTACAACTATTACCTCCACCATCATTGCCACCAGCGCCAACCCCACCATTATCAACACTACTGCCACCATCACCACAACAAATAATTACAACCAGCATCACCACCACCACCACCACCACAACAACAACAACAACAACAACAACAAGCCCTAAGAGCTGTACAACCATCACAACCCTTTAATGCTTCACTGGAAATGTTTAGTTCACATATCTTCAATGAAATGTCGGTTCCGCTGGCTGAACAGCGCATGTTGGACATATGGTGGATGTTAAGTTGCTTTCAACTCGTTCCACATCAATGATTCATGTCTCTTCTATACAGGTTCGTTCCTCATTCTCAACCATGCAATTCAACAATTACTTTTGTATCTCACCTTTCTGACTTTTTGGTTTCTTTTCTGTTTTTCTTTTTTTTTTTCCAAAAAATTTTTTTCATATGATTCTCTCCGTTATTTTCTCTCTCAAAACTAATTCAGAATCCACACACGCATGCACACACACTCACGTACACATACACGCACACACACACAAACACACGCACAGTACCTTGCATGCATACACATGCACATACACACACTCACACACACATGTAGATATGTAAATGTATATATATATATATATGTGTGTGTGTGTGTGTGTGTGTGTGTGTGTGTGTGTGCGTGTGTATATATATATATGCATTCATACATGTACATATGTATATATATGTATATGTATATATACATACACACACACACACACACATATCTATCTATCTATCTATCTATCTATCTATCTATCTATCTATCTATCTATATATATATATATATATATATATATATATATATATATATATATATATATATATATATATCGTATGCGTGTGTGTGTACATACAGAGTCGCTAATAAGACACATGTGTACTCCACAGGGTACAGCATAATTAGTTTCGGTAAGGTTTTATTATTCAGCAAAAAAATGCTCAAAAACGATCATCCCTAAAATTATGAATGATGTGGATCTACGCCAGACGTCTTTAGAGAGAGAGAAAGGGAGGGAGAGAAAGAGAGAGAGAGAGAGAGAGAGAGAGAGAGAGAGAGAGAGAAATAAAGACAGAGCGAAGGAGAAAGATGGAGGAAGACAGAAAGTGATGAAGAGAGTGAGAAAAAGAGAGAGGTAGAAGAAGAGAGAGAGAGAGCGAGAGAGAGAGAGAGAGAAAGAGCGAGAGAGAGAGACTCGAATACAGAATGGAAGGGAAATATCTGTAATCTTTCCTTGTAGCATGCCTATGCATGTGTGTATTATATGTGTGTGCATGCACTTCTCTATGTGTGTGATACACACACACACGCACACGCACTCACACACATGCATACATACATACATACATACATACATGCATGCATACATACGTACATACATACATACATACATACATACAAACATACATACATTAGTGTGTGTACGTGTGCGTGTGTGTTTGTGTGCGTGTGTGTTTGTGTGCGTGTATTTATAAATAGATTGATACGTTCGTATATACAAACATATGCATATATATACACGCATATATATATGCACATATACATGCCTATAAATATAGTGATATACGTATCTATGTATACACGGACACACACACACTAACACACACGTTCATACGTGTATGTATGTATGTATATATTCTTTTATTCTTTTATCTGTTTCAGTAATTTGACTGCGGCCATGCTGGAGCACCACCTTTAGTCGAGCAAATCGACCGCAGGACTTATTCTTTGTAAGCTTAGTACTTATCCTATCGGTCGCTCTTGCCGAACCGGTAAGTGACGAGGACGTAAACACACCAGCATCGTTTGTCAAGTGATGTTGCGGGGACAAACACAGACACACAAACATACACACACACACACACACACACACACACACACACACACACACACACACACACACACACACACACACATATATATATATATATATATATATATATATATATACATATATATATATATATATATATATATATATATATATATATATATATATATATATATATATATATATAATACAAAGAATATATATACATGTATACACACATATATGTACATACTTACATCTACATGTGTATATACATGCATATCAGGGTACAGGACGTTAGAACAATAAACTACAGACAACGGAACGAACACATAGGAAAACGGAAAGCCCCTTGGAATATCCCTTCATCAGCTGTCTCTATTCTATCTAGACGTTTCGAAGATACACGACGGGCATCTTTCAGTCGCACTTTGATGGCATGCACTGCTCTCTCACTCAATAATAATAATGATAATAATTAATTCGTTTTATTGGCCACAAGGGCTAATATCAAATAAAAACATGTAAGGACAAAGACAGGACGAAGGTTACAAAAGGTTTAATGCCCGGATGCAGTACCAGGCAGTGGCTCTCATGGCTTCTGATCTTGATTGGAAGTGTTATCATGTACATTGTTTTGTCTTGGTATAAAAAGATGGGCTACAGCAAATATTCTGCTTAATACCACAGATTTACTTGTCAGTTGTTTGATCTTAACCAGTTGAGCATGTCTCTTGGTGGCTGGTGATATGTGCATCTCTGATCATGAGCAGAAGTAGTGGGGGAGCATCATAGCCATGTGTTGAGAGGAATTCTTTGGGGTTTGAATAATTCACCTTTGGAAACATCGGTGTTTTGCTCAACATCCTTAAACAAACCTTATTCGGAGACCTTTTGAGCGGGATGGGCTACTCAACCTGAAGAAAATTGTAACTGGTCCCCACCTGCGAGGTCATGCGCTTTTTATCTTGATATGGGATCACCATGTCGTGCACATATGTTTGTGATGCATGTGCCCGGTGTACCCTATCAGACGGGTAGTCATGATGGGTATACTGGGCTTCGTATATTTTACCCCAGTGTCACTTTGATGGCATGCACTGCTCTCTCACTCAATAATAATAATAATAATTTATTTTTATTTGTAACTGGGATATCAGATGAGGGGGACATTAAAAGGGACAGTCTTTACGTTCTGAGTTCAAATTCCACCGAGGTCGACTTTGCTTTTCATCCTTTCGGGATCGATAAATTAAGTACCAGTTGTGTCCTGGGGTTGATCTAATCGACTGGCCCCCGCTCCCTCAAAATTTCGGGCCTTGTGCCTAGAGTAGAAAAGAATATT
Organism: Octopus bimaculoides; assembly: GCF_046866305.1. Classification (NCBI taxonomy): domain Eukaryota; kingdom Metazoa; phylum Mollusca; class Cephalopoda; order Octopoda; family Octopodidae; genus Octopus; species Octopus bimaculoides. Next base: position 8,573,644 of record NC_142933.1, read on the forward strand.
GTTACACAGATACAGACACGGGTTTAATTAATCTGAAGAATGACAAACATTGACACCCCCCGCTTTTCTCTTTTGCTATCTGCTTTTCTATCGTTACCATACTGGTATCTCTTTCTCAGAAGAGGGCGATCTCGTGTCTCTTTTATCCCCGACTCCCTCTCACTACTTGCCTCTTTTTCACCACCACCCCCCTCCTCTACATCTTGTCCCTCACCGTAACCTCCCCCCCCCCCAGGGCATGCATTAACTTTTTCATCTAACACCTTTCTCACCACAAAATTTGTCCCCTTGAATCTCCCATTTTTGTCCCTGATATCGGTCGATAACGTCACCAGTATCGGAAGCGAAGTGGAGCGGAATGGAGCGGAGTGGAGCGGAGTGGAGCGGAGTGGAGCGGAGTGGAGCGGAATGGAGCGGAGTGGAGCGGAATGGAGCGGAGTGGAGCGGAATGGGCCCTGGAAGGCGAGAAGCACTGTTCCTTCCTTCAGATCGAACAAATGAAAACATTACAAAAACGTCTTGATATTTTATGCTTCGATGATAATTTGTATTGATTGGAAGTATGTCTACATAAATATACAATTTATGGATAGAGAACGTGTATATACAAGCGTTACATAAATATATATATATCGTTTATTTATGCATAGCTACAAATAGATGTGTGTATACATACAAACACATATGCATCTATCTATATGTATGTACATACGTATATATATATATATATATATATAAAGTGTAGTATATTGCCACTTAAGTGTGGCTGACCCCTAGGGGTGGATGTTACTGTTGCTTTTAGCCCCAGGAGGACATCTCCTCCAGCTGGCTTATCGACACACGACTGTGTCCTGTTTGCCAAGGGAAGTTATCCCTCTCACATTTAGAGAATTAACATTGCTATATATATATATATATATATATATATATATATATATATATATATATATATATATATATATATATGTATATATACATATATACATATGTATATATATATATATATATATATATATACACACACACACACACACATATATATATATACACAAATACATAAACACAAACAAACACACACAATTTTAGTTCATAATCGACAAATTATGCACCATATGTGTGGGTGAATGTGGGCGGATGTGTGTGTGTGTGTGTGTGTGTGTGTGTGTGTGTGTGCGTGTGTGTGTGTGTGTTATATGTAGCTATATGTAATTACTCACGCGTGCATTCAAAACTGCTAAACTGTCAACTATTCGCTTCAATGATTTCCAATTAACAACTTCACCAGTTCTTTGATTAACCAATAACAAACTCTCCACAGATCGATATCGTTACAGACTCCTTCATTCGATTCCTATATTTAATCACTTTTCTTCCTTCTTTTTATTAATTGCTTTTTTGTTTTCCACTTCGCAGTAACCAGCGTAGGCGTACATTAGAAAGAATCAAGCTTTTTTCCATGTTTTTACCAAATCCCAATATTGTTTTAATGTCGGAGGATTGGTAGAGCAACGAACAAAACTGCTTTAGTGTAATCAATTACGCTCTTGACGTTCTGAGTTCAAATCCCACCGACCGACACTGTAATTTCACTTGGCAGAAACGTTAGCATGCCGGGTGAAATGCTTAGCAGTATTTCGTCTCTATTTACGTTCTAAGTTCAAATTCCGCCAAGGTCGACTTTGCCTTTCATCCTTTGGGGGTCGATTAAATAAGTACCAGTTACGCACTGGGGTCGATGTAGTCGACTTAATCCCTTTGTCTGTCCTTGGTTTGTCCCCTCTATGTTTAGACCCTTGTGGGCAGTAAGGAAATAAGAAACGTTAGCACGCCGGACGAAATGCTTAGCGGTATTTCGTCTGTCTTTACTTTCTGAGTTCAAATTCCGCCGAGGTCGACTTTTCCTTTCATCCTTTCGGGGTCGATAAATTAAGTACCAGCCGCGTACTGGGGTCGAACTAATCGACGGGCCCCCTCCCCTCTAATTTCGGGCCTTGTGCCAAGAGTAGAAAAGAAACGTTAGCACGCCGGGCGAAATGCTAAGCGGTATTTCACCTGTCTTTACGTTCTGAGTTCAAATTCCGCCGAAGTCGACTTTGCCTTTCATCCTTTCAGTAGAAAAGAATATATATGTATAGCATGTTGCTAGATATAGCGAGTCTGATCGGGTTTTCTCGGTTCTGCTCGACTCTACTCGGGTCTGCTCGATTTTATTCGGGTCTGCTCGACTCTACTCGGGCCTGCTTTATACAGCAGATCGAACTTTTACTCACTCAACGCGTTGTCTCTCATTCTCTCTTCCTTTCGCTTGCACTTTATCTAGAAGGCATCTGAAACCTCGGAATGACTTCCACAACATCACGTAGTATCTCTGACAACCCCCTTTCCCTTACTAACCTGGAACTTGTAGTCGCCAACTTTGTCACAGTGAGAAACTGCACATAATCAGCCAAGAAATACCTGTCGTTGTGGTCTCCAAAGTAATCCACTGGTTACTAATAACTCGGCTCTACCACCCTGGGTCGCGCCGGCTCACGTACCATGGCATTCCAGTGAAAGTTCCAGGATCGATAGTGGTATCGATTGCCACTTTTTTCTTTATTATTATTTTAAAGGTTACTGGGTTGCTACTTTTAGCAGGTCACTCGACCACTTCGAGTCATCCTCATTGGCTCAGGTCAATATTGATAATTAACTTCAAATGTGGGGGAAGAGGAGAGTCGATATATTGATATATTTATATATCAATAAATCGATTTCGGTGCTTGACACATTAACTTTATCGGAATCAGGGGTTATTGTTGTTGCTTTAACGTACTTTGGTTTTCAACGAGCAGGCTTATGTGCAAAGGCATTCCAACTATGACCATCTTGTACTAGGCTGAACTATGTAATATGTCTACCCAAAAATTTGACTGGTAAGAGTTTTGGTTGCTATTTCTAGCAGTACAAATGACCACGTAGTGACTCCCTCTTTGGCTGAGACGATTTAAAGGTTAAATGATAAGGGAATTTCAAGGGACTTCAGTGGAGAAAATTAGGGTTGACAATTCTGGATAACTGTTGTTGTTGTCAACCTATGCTCAAAGACACTTTTAGCCCCGACCATCGCGTTTTTCTTCAAAGGTTGCGTATCTAATGGTTCCTTCCTTTTACTTTTTTACCTGTTTCAGTCATTTGACTGTGGCCATGCTGGAGCACTGCCTTTAGTCGAGCAAATCGAGCCCAGAATTTATTCTTTGTAAGCCTAGTACTTATTCTATCACTCTCTTTTGCCGAACCGCTATCGGTTGTCAAGCGATGTTGGGGGGACAAACACACACAAACAAACATATACACATACATATATACGACGGGCTTCTTTCAGTTTCCGTCTACCAAATCCACTCACAAGGCTTCGGTCGGCCCGAGGCTATAGTAGAAGACACTTGCCCGAGGTGCCACGCAGTGGAACTGAACCCGGAACTATGTGGTTCGTTAGCAAGCTACTTACCACACAGCCACACCTACGCCTAATTAAATATTAATTAAATATATTCTGTTAGAATATTATACACTGAATTTATAATGAGTGTTCTTTGTATAAAATATAAAAAATATTAATATTATAAAGTATTTAGACATTAATACAAGCGATTATATATTTTGTATTTTGAAATGATAGCATGAAATTCAATATCAAAAAAATTCCCCACGAAGATATATATGTCTAAAATAGGCCGCCAACACTTTTTTCTGCAAAATAGGGGTATCTTATCCTGTTCAGGCTATATTATTAGCATTATCCTGCGTTTGAGAATTTAAAAATCACTTCTATATAAATATATGAGACATCACCGTTTAAAAATTTGTTAATTAATGCATCTTACGATCGTTTCATGAAACTATTGGCATTATAATGGAATCCATTGTTGATACACATTGATAGACAATACTTCCGCTCGTCAGAGATGAAGAAGATAATGGTTTTTATAATATATCGAATGTTGTTTTAAAATTAGAAAGACAGCAAAGTGTATAATTTGAGGGAAGTGTGGCTACTATTTTTAGCAGACCCAACGATCATGTAATGCGCTGGTTTCTAGTCAAGGTGTCATGATACCGGTGACTAATGTTTTCCAAACGCTGTGTTGGGCCACATTAGTGTGCCGCTGATAATCTCATGGTGCGTCGCAAAATTCACTCAAATTTCATTTTAATGGAATATTTGGGCAGCGAAATATATCTAAAGGTTTGACCATTTTATCTACAATTAGACACGTGATAACGTATTTAAATGATAATAAAAGCTAAAGTCACGCAAAATTTCACTTTTAAAACTTGTATGGCTAATGTGAAAAGTTTGCAAAGCTCGGTCTACCACGAGGCGTCCAATAGGGTAAAGAGTGCTACAAGATTGTATCTGGGGTATCTATTTTCTCAATTCGGGTATAAGGGGTTTGTCACGTAGGATAAGGGGTATGTCAGGGAAGGAAATTGGCAGGCGAGAAACATTGGAAGTCGCTGGGAGAAAATAGAAACCATCATTCGTCCTGGTTTTGTGCGGCTGAA